>NC_051063.1:107798586-108064086 GCF_004664715.2 Peromyscus leucopus | reverse complement strand
AAGGTAGGAAATACATCCGTGATCCCAAAAGTGTCTGTAATAGCTCTTATTTCACCTTCATTTTAAAAAATACTTTCTGTGGATATAGAATTACAGTTTGATAGACTTTTACTTTTATTTCTTTGTGTGTTGGTGTTTTACATGCATGCATGTAAGCATGTAAGTGTACTATGTGCATGCCTGGTGCCTGTGGAAGCCAGAAGAGGGTGTCAGATTACCCTAGAACTGGAGTTACGGACATCTGTGAGGCACATATGGGTGCTGGGAATTAAACCTGGGTCCTCAGAATTGAACCTGGGTCCTCTGGAAGAGCAAGCAGTGCTCTTAACCACTGAGCCACGAGGTCTTGTTAAATAAGCAAGGCTTCTCTTAAAGTTACATGTAGCCTGGATAGCCTCAAACTCAAGCTCTTCTTGCCCCAACTCCCCAAGTACTTGGGTTACAGACATGAGTCCAGATTCTCTGTTGCCACTGTGTCTTCTCAGTGTTTCCAGTGAGAATTGATGTTGTCTTTTTCTTGGTTCCTCTGAATAAGACCTTTTTCTTTGGCTTCTCTTTATCTCTGGCTTTTACAAATTCAGTTTGTCATAGTTTTCTTCGTTTCTCTTTTAGGGTTAAGTTTCTTAGATACATGGTGTTGATTAAGTGGCAGTGCTCATGGCTAGCCATGCCGACGGAGGAAAGTGCTGGAGGAGAGTCACAAGCCATAGTTACCTTTCTAGAGCTTTATTGGGGTGGGGGAAGAGATTGAGAGAGAAGACTGCACGGAGTGGGGAGTACAGAAAGAGAGAGTGTGGAAAGAACGCACAGAGGGCACGCCCGCTTTTTAGGCTGGGATGCCAGGCTGGTGACATAATTAAAGACATAATCCTTACACATGAGTTTGTCATTTTTATCAACTTGAGCTTTGGTTTTGGTTTTTATTTGCTGTTTTGCCGAGGCTTCCCTGGCATTTGTAATGCTCCTGATTTTAGTCCCCTTACTAGTTAGCCATGTGTCACTGTGCCCTGCTCCTGAAGGTTCGTTGGTTGGTTGTTTCTGAAGTTTTTTTAGCCATCTTTTCTTTAAATATTTTTTGTTGTCTCTGAGATTATGTCCATATTAGAACACTTAATGATATCACATAGCCCATTGAACCCAGGGCCACAAACATGCTTGGAAAGTGTACTTGTGGGCAAAAGATCCATTCCTAACCCTTGTTTGTTTGAGACAGAATCTCACTAAGTTGCCCAGGCTGGCCTTGAACTTGTGATGCTCCGACCTCAGCCTCCTAAGTAGCTGGAATTACAGGCGGGCACCACCTCACCCAGCTGGGACTTGTTTTTCATGTCTTTCATGCCTACCTAACTTTTCAAATACAGGCCTAGTTTTAAAACTATGTACTTTATGTATGTCTAATGCCTAGTCTGCTTGTCACTTAATAGGTTAGTTTTGATTAATTTGTTTTGTTTTGGGTTATGTTTTCCTGCCTCTTTGTATACCTTCTGATTTTCAGTTAATGCCAGATGTTATTAATTTTTACCTTGTGAGTACAGGATATTTAGAAAGATTCTCAAGCTCTGTCCTGGTATACCATTAAGTTGAAAACGTTTCAGTACTTTTGGTCTTCTGTTTTTAGTAGCGAGTCTTTGTCTCACTGTTCTGCCAGCCAGCTTATTAATTATGAAACCTTGGCCGATAGATAGCTTAGGCTTGTTTCTAACTAGCTCTTAAAACTTAAATTAACCCATTTCTATTTATCTACATGGTGCCATGTGGATCACGGCTTTTACTTCTCGTCCTGCATGTCTTGCTTCCTCTGCCTCCGGCTGGTGACTCCATCTTCTTCCCAGTGTTCTCTCTGTCCCTAAAGGCCTGCCTAGCTATTAGCTGTTCAGCTTTTTATTAAACCAGTCAGAGTGACAAATCATCACAGTGTACAAAAAGATTATTCCACAACAGTTTTTGCTTATGTCTGGAATAGTATTCAGTGTAGTATGGGTTATTTCTAATAGTCTAGTCAAAGCCTTCCTGAATATTCTACCTAGTAGCTTGTGAATTATAAGATTTTCCAGTCTGGCTGTGGGAACATCCAACCGGCATGCAAATACCAGACCCTGTCTCCGCTAATCTCTTTGGATTATTCTTTCCTCAACCTTGAATAGTTTCTTTCATTCATGTACTGATCAGTTCTGCACCACACCTCTGTTCTCACCTGTCTGATATTCTGACTCGTGACAGTTTTTCCTCAGCTCAGGGAGTCTTCTGGTCCCCACCTTACTTCCTCCTTCCCGTGCTGTGTCCAGAAGGATCTCAGTGTAGGACGCTGGGAGCCTTGTAGCGTTCACCAGGTTTGTTTCTCATAACCTACAGATCACTCACTGCCTCTGTTTGATGTCTACTATCTTGAAAATCATTGTTTCATATGGTTTGCTTCCTGTTTTTGTTGTATTTGTTTTGTGCTTGTTCAGATAAGAGGGTAAGTCCAATCTCTGTTTCTGAATTTTGGTCATATCAGTGGGGAGCCACCAAAGGCCAGTGGTGATCCAGCAGATAAAGCCCGTGCTGTTTTCCCACGTCACCTCTTCCGACTGCGAGTGTACAGAGGCAGTACAACACTGTGGTCTTCCCCTTGGGTGCATCTCAGTATTTCAGTCTGTTCTACTTCACCAGGAGACTTTATGCTTTTGGAAAGGTCTGCTAGGGGTCATTTCTGAAAGACTACCCAAGAGCATCATAGCTTTAAGGCATGTAGTTTTGATTAAACCAAGGAAAATACATTAGAGTTTGCAATTTTATCCCGTTATAGTTTGAAAGGGTCTATTTACACAGGATCTCACAAATTTCTTTATGCACTTTCCATATGAATTTTTAGTAGTACTCGACCCACACAGATACAGAACCTCTTTAGAGATCACAATAAAGGGTTTTGTTTTATTTTGTTTTGTTTCCCTCATGACTTTCAACAACTGAGAAAGTGGACCTGCTTTAATTCTGAAACAGTTTTATTCCTTTTTGACCACTAGATGGTGGTATTGGCAATCCATTGACAAGTGAACTTTACCTCCTTTTATCTATTTATTATTTCGAGCTTTTACAAATATGAAAACAATTTAAAATATAGAGCAAAGTATAAGATCTGAAGTAAGAAAATAATTAAAATGAAATAAAAATAAAAAACACATGGTTGAAAATAATTTTGGTGTTAATATAGTGTTAAAACTCAAGATACTTTTTAGTGTAAATTTACTTTTTAGTTTTTTAAAAAACATTTTATGTGTATGGGTGTTCTGCATAGAGTTATGTCTGTGCCACGCATGCATTCTGAGGCTCATGTATGCCAGAGAGGGCTTCAGATCTCCGGGAACTGGAGTTACTAGATGATTGTGAGCCACCGTGTGGGTGCTGTGACTCAAACCCAGGTCCTCTGGAGAAACAAGCATGCTCTTAATGCTGAACCACCTCTCTAGCCTTTTAAACTTTTAATCATTTTAAAAATGTAATGCTGATGTTTCATTCTGTGGTGTCTGCCTGTGTACATGACAATTAGGATTTTCAAGAAGTCACTAGAACCAGAGTGTGGTGGTTCATGGCTATAATCCCAGTGCTCAGGACCCTGAGACAGGAAGACTGCCAGAAGTTATAGTTAGTGATATCACCTCAACCAGGGCTACATAGTAAGACTGTGTCTCAAGAATCGACAAAAGGTTTATTGTTGTACTTATAAATAAGGATTACATATTACCTAGTACTTGATAGTTTCCTAGATTTATTACTGTAGGCTCCTTAAAAGGTGTTAAAATTTGCATAAATTCCAGACGTATCAAACATTATTAATGTAGTAAAGACTGGGGATTTGAATAGTATTTTAAGCTAGGATATTATAACAGTGTAGAGTTATCTTTTGGCTTGAATATCAAAAATTATTTCATGTGTGGGATGAGCTATAGCTCTATTGGTAGAACACTCACCTAGTTTCCACAAAGCCCTGGGCTTTATCCCCAGCACCACAGAAAACAGGGCATGGTCAGGTGTATGCCTGTAATCCTAGCATTCATGACCTAGAGGTAGGAAAATCAGGGGTTCAAGTCATCTTCGACTACATTAGCAAGTTTGAGACAAGCCTGGGTTACATGAGACTCTAAAAATGACAATTAAAAACACACAGTCACATATACACAGTGTGTATAACTTGATTTACTCATAGATTACTCTTGCTATGTTCTAAAACTCAACTACTAGAATCCTCAAGGCTAAATCATTTAGAAGAGCCGAGTTCCTCACATAACTGAAGGTTTCTTCTGGGTTCCTCTAAAATGGAATACTGATTTCCTTGTCCTCCTTGAGTGTGGCAGTAGAGAAGACTGTCCTTGTGAATGGAGGCTCTTCCCGTGCATGTCAGAAGTGTCCTCCGCTGTCAGTGTCTCTGAAGCCTGCAATGGAGCCCCGGAGTCTGGGCCCGGTCTGCAGCATTTTAGTAGTGTGAAAAGCAGTGTGTTACAGGCTTGCTTGTTCCTCTTCCGGTCACTCTTTTGTTGCCAGTGGTGTGCTGGTAATTAGAATTCCTCTCTTGTTTCTGTCTTCCTTGATGGTGATTAAATAATGACAAAGCTACGTTAGTTTTGTGTGATAAGAATATATATAGTCCTGTTAGTCTTCTAACAGGGAGCTTGGTGTACGAATGTTAGGCTTGGGGTCCTAAGAACCTTGCAAAATACCTGGTTCTGAAATGTGCGTCGATACTTGGAGGTGGTAGGTGAGATTTTTAAAACGAGTGAAATGTCTGCTTCTGGTTTCAGGCCCCTCTCTGGCTGTCACATCTCCTGCTAGGGATCCTTTTGTTATGGGATGGCGCCGGTCATCGCTCAATGAGACAGACACTGGCACATTTCCCCTCTGCTTGGCTTTGACTTTCCATCTGATCTGTGGCTTCCTCTCCACCGTGTTTTCTCCAGACTTTCTGGGGCTGCCTTAATCGTCCTTGCTTTGAGCTTCTCCTTTGTAGCTTTCGGTGGGGCTGTGGACTTTGAGAAGCTTTGCTAGCAGCGTTAAAGCTCAAGAAGGCTCTTGGAAGAGTTTGGCATTAGTTATTAAAATAATCGCCACGTTTCATTAGATTTTGGTTCTCAGTCTCGTGTTATCTACCTCCCATCTGCGTTCTGTTTCACACGGCATTTCCCCAGCTCTGACTATGGCAATTACAGCTAGCCAGTACACTTCTTCTCTCCACCCTCACTTCCTTTGGATTTTTCCTTCCTTCCTTTGTTTACTGCGCTCCTGCTTAGTCGCCTCCATTCACGTGGAATAAATGATTCATGTCCATAATTCTTGGCTCATAAGAAATAAAAGTTTTATGCAATAATTTTATTGATTGAATTCCATTGGTCCTTTATAATGTGCGCTGCTTTCAGGTTAAGTGCATATTTGTATAATTTCTGGGAGTCTTAATTTGTAGCTTGAATGAATAATTTCTGGGAGCCTTAATTTAGAGCTTGAATGTTTAACCAGTCTATATCTAAGTAAGTTGTTGATTAAATAATTTCTTTTGAGGTTAGAACTCTTGAATTCAGAGAGGGTCATACTTGGAAAGTCTCCCTCTGATTATGCTTCAAGATGTTTTCATATTCTACTAGTGATAGGCAGAACCTGGCAGGGATGCAGATGTACGAATTTACTGTATTGATTTCAAGGCTGAAATTCTGCGTTAAGTGTATAGCATTCTGCCTGTGTGCTGTAAATTCTTTTAGCTACCTGCGCTCCCATCCTGCCACATCTATTCTGAATGTAACCTTTTGCCTACATGGATAGTTAAAATGAAAGAAACATAACCTTGAAGCTGATGGGTTATTTCAATCCTGCTAGCAACAGCTTTTGTGGTTCACTAATGGAAACAGTCGCAGACTTTTGATCGGAAGGACTGCAGTTGGGCGCCTCAGTGATGGATGGGTTTGCTGCTGCTCAGATTGTTATTCAGGCGAAGGAAGTACACTCACTGCCTGTGCCATCAATTGAATGACAGAGACTTATTTGAAGTCATTTCTCCCTCTTCCTATTTATTTCTTTAGTCCCTACTTATCAGCCTTTATTTTCTCCTTTTTGATGGTTCATTACTGCTGAGGTTTCATTTCAAGACAACTGAACTTCATATTGTTCACTTTGCATTTCATTAGCAGTGTGGGCAATATCATTCCACGTTAGCCCTAGGTGAAAGTGTATTCTTGTGTGTTCCTTAGACCATCGCCAGTACCTTCAAACGTGGGCAGAAGAGATAGCATTAGAGAGATGGAGTAAGGGCTTGCGTTCCATCCCTAGCTTAGCTAACCAGTTATCTGTCTTGGAAATTCATGAAGTCTGTCCAGGACAGGGTTTGCTTATTTTTGAAATGAAGTAGTTAAACAAGATGCATCTAAGTCTGTTTCGCATTTAAAATTTTTTATATGCTTGTATGCATAATAAAACATTCAGCTGGCCAGATGTAATAATGTATGTCTGTAATTTCAGCACAAGAGGCTGAGACAGGAGAATGGAGAATTCAAGGCTGGCCTATATTACATAGCAAACTCCTCCCAAACACCCACAAACAAAAAGCCACTTAACTGATCTTTGAACATATTTGGAGAGTAATCAAGGGATGTGTAATGGTATTATGTTGGTGCCATTTTAATAGTAAAACACAGCATATCTTCTTGGAATTGCTTCATATACAAATGTAGTGAAGAGTTTTCCTTTCTCTTCTAGGACAATGGCTTTGTGCACATTCATACCCCAATAATCACATCTAATGACTGTGAGGGGGCTGGAGAGCTTTTCCAAGTGGAGGTAAGTTGTATCTCCCCCTTATGCTGCTTAATATTTTTCTTTAAGGATTTGCTTTAAACTTAATAATGGTTTTGTGGACTCAAGAGCTTGGCTAGCACCGAAAGTTGTCAATAGTAATCCTTGAAAGACATTTACATTGCTCTGATCACTTATATTTCCAGTGCTATTATTCAACTATAACTAGAATGTATGAATTTTTAATTTAGCATTCTATTTACTTTTCCTTGGGGTGTGTGTATATATATATACACATCAATCACAGTCAAACCCCTTTGTGTGCTAATCAAAAAATTAAGAGTTAAACAGAAAAGTGTGCATGTAAAAAAATGACTTTCCAAATTTGTAAAGGAGTAGGTTTTTTCCTAAGAAATGATAACACTTCCTGCACTGCTTTTTTTCTCTGTTGATCTTTGTTTTACTTTTGAGCGTATTTCCCCAGCACACTCCCCTGCCTTCTCCTTTCTCTGTCCTCCCAGTTGTCCCCTTTGTTCCCCTACTCAGTTTTGCTTCTGCTTTCGTGTCATATGTACATACGTGATTTTATGTATTTATATCAAATCTAGAAACCAATAATGAGAGAAAATGTGATACTTATCTTTTTAGGTAGACTTAACGTAATAGCTCTACTTGCATCCATTTTTCTGCAAATGGCATCTTTGTTCTTTATGGTTTAAAAAATTCCATTGTGTCTGGGAAATTAGCTCCTTTGGTAGAATGCTTGCCAGGCCTTAGGTTCAGTTTCCAGCATCTCATAAACAGGGTGTGGTGGTGAATATTTGTAATTCCAGCACTCAGGACATGGAAGTAGTAGGATCAGAAGTTCAAAGTGATCTTCAGCCATATAACAAGTTCAAAACTAGCCTGGGTTTTATAAAATTTGTCTAAAAAAGCTTCTGTTGTGCATATATACTATATGTTTGATGATGAAAACTTAGTTTTATTGCTTAGCTATTGAGAATGGTGTTGCAATAAACACTAGTGTGCAAATATTTCTTCAGTGTTGACTTGAAGTCTTTCAGGTAAATACCTAGGAATGATATATCTGGGTCATGTAGTAGATTTGGTTTTGGTGTTTTTGAGGAACCTTTGTAGAGATTTCCATAGTGGCCACACTAGTTCACATTGTCAACAGCAGTGTATGAAGGTTCTCTTTTGTCCCCAACAAATCCTTGGCAGCATTTATTGTTGCTTCTTTTCTTAGTGACTGCCATTCTGACTAGGAGATGGAATCTCAATGTAGTTTTAATTTGTATTGATTGCTATGATAGTGAGGATGAACTTTTTTTTCCACATGCTTATTGGCCATTTTTGCTTCACCTTTTCAGAACTGTCTGTTCATCTCATTAGACCATTTATCTATTAGTGTGGTGGTTTGAATGAAAATGGCCTCCAGAGGCTCATAGATTTGAATACTTGGTTTGGAGGGAATGGCACTACTTGAGAAGGATTAAGAGGTGTGGCCTTGTTAGAGGAAGTGTGTCACTGGAAGTGGGCTTTGAGATTTCCAGGGTCCAAGCCAGGCCCATTGTCTCTCTTCTGCTATCTGTGGACCAGATGTAGAACTCTCAACTACTTCTCCAGCACCACGTCTGCCTGCATGCCATCATGCTCACCACCATGAAGATAATGGACTGAACCTCTGAAACTAAAAGCAAGCCCCAATTCAATGTTTCCTTTTATAAGGTTTGCCACGGTCATGGTGTTTCTTCACAGCAATAGAACATTGACTAAGACATTGGGTTGATTCTTTTTACTTTTTTAAAAAGTTCTTTGTGTATTCTAGGTATTAATGTTCTGTTGGATGCAGATAGCAAGATCTTCCTCCCATCCCAAGGCAGTATCTTCACACAGTTGCCTCTTTTGCTGTTCAGAAGCTTTCTAATTTCATGGCTCTCACTTGTCAGTTGTTGGCATCATTTCCTGAGCTACTAGAAAGTCCTCACCCATGCCTGTATCTTGAAGTGTTTTTAATGGTTTTAGACTGTCAGTCTTATATTAAGGTCTCCTATCCATTTGAAGTAGATTTTTTTGTACAGGGTGTTTGGTGGAGATTTAGGTTCATTCTCCTGCATGTGGATATCCAGTGTTCCTAGTGCCATATATCAAAGAGGCTGCATTTTCTCCAGTGTATAATTCTGTTTGTCATCTTTGTTAAAAAGCAAATGGTGGTAGTTATGCAGGTTTATATCTGAGCCCTCTATTTTATTCCATTGACCTGTATACCTGTTTTGTTTTGTTTTGCCAGTTCTATGCTGATTTTTATTAGTTAATAACTATGACTCTAAACCATAACTTGAAATCAAATAAAGTGATGGTTTTAACAGCATTCATGTGTGTGTGGAGGTGTATTGTGTGTACATATTTGTGTGGGTGTATTCACATGAGCATTTAGGTTCTCGTGTGCCCATGTGGAGGCCAGAGGTCAGCGTCAAGTGTCTTGCTCCATCTCTTTCCATCTAATTTTTTCAGACAAGGTCTCTCACTAAGCCTGGAGCTCATCGATTTGACTAGGCTGCCAGCTGGCCAGTGAGTTTCAGGAATCCACCTGCCTATCACCCGCTTCCAGAGCTGAGGTTACAGATGTGCACACTGTCCCTAGCTTTGTGTAGGCTCTAGCTATCCAAACTCAGTCCTCATACTTGCACATAGACACATTAGTAACTGAGCCATTTTCTCTGTTCCCCAGCATCCTCTCTGCTCAGGGTTGCTTGACTATCTGGCATCTTTTGTGCTTCCATAGGAGTCTCAAGGGTGTTTTATCTATTTCAGTAAAGAATGGCATTGGGATTTTTATGAGGATTTCATTGACCCTATAGATTGATTTTGGTAGAATAGCCATTTTCACAATATTACTTTTTGTAATCAATGAATGTGGGAAGTCTTTCTACCTTCTGGTGTCTTTAATTTTTTTTTTCTTCAGTATGTAAGTTTTCATTGTCGTCTTTAATTTCCTTAGGTTTATTCCGAGGGCTTTTGTTTGTTTTTATTTTTTTTTAAAGGCAATTGTGAATAGGATTGTATTCACAAACCCTGATTTAGTTTTCATTATTTGTCATTGATATACAAGAAGGCTTTGGGGTTTTGTATGTTAGTTTTGTAACCTGGCACTTTGCTGAAAGTGTTTATCATATCTAAGAATCTTCTGTTAGTCGTTAGGATCTTTGTGGTGATTAAAATGAGAAATGTACCCCATAGGCTCAGGCATTTGAACACTTGGTTCCTGCCACCCCCTCATCCCCTTACCCACCCCCCCAATCCCCATTGGTGGCGCTATCTGTAGAGTATGAGAGGTGTGGCCTTGCTGGAGGAAGTATGTCACTGGGGGCGGGCTTTGAGAGAGTATACCCTTGCCCAGCTTCCTGCTCCTTTTCTCTGTGCTTGTGGTAAAAGATGTGGTCTCTCAGCTTCCTGCTCCTGCTGCCATGCTGCCATGCTTTTCAGGTCATAATGGATTCTCAGCCCTCCGGAATCAAAAAAGCCAACATAAACTCTTTCTCCCATGAATCATTTCGTGTTGTTGTGTCGTTTGACCACAGCAACTGAAAAGTAACTAACACAGTTCTAATGTATAGAATTATACCATCTGTGAGTAAGGAGACCTTGACCTCTTCCTAGTTATATCCTCTTTTGCTTTTTTTTTTCTCGTGTCTTACTGTTCTATTTAAAATGTGAAGACCCTTACTTATTTTTGAAAGACTTATTTTTATCTTATGTGTTTGAATGTTGCCTTCATGTATATATGTGTACCTCCTGCATGCCTGATACCTGTGGAAGCCAAACAAGAGCTCCACATACCCTGGAGCTGGACTTACAGATCCATGTGAGCTTCCGTAGGTGCTGTTAACTAAATCTACTTTCTTTGCAAGAGCGGTGAGCACTCTTACCACTGAGCTCTCTCTCTCCAGCCCCGTTTAATTATTTCCTTATTAGTTATCTTCTGAGTCCTAGTATGTACCAAACACTGTAAGCCTGCCCATATTGCAGGTAATAATAATAATCTGTCAGAACAGGCCATGCTTACAATTACATTTATGTAATTCCAGCACTCAGATGACTAAAGCAGGAACAGTGTGCATTTTAGGGCATAGCAGGACCCTGCCACAAAGTAAAACGAAGTAAAATACTCCACCAACTTTTCTCACTTGCAAGCAGTTGAAAGCCATTCCGTTACCAGCTTAGCTGTTCCAAATCATTATTTAGTCATAGATTAATGCACACAGAGAACTGTATTTTGTTGAATCATACATTTGTGTTTCTGTTGTTTATTGACTGACTTTTATTCCTAACAGATGCTTTTTTATACATTTGTTTGATTCTATAAACTGACAAGATGTACTTTCTCCCCTTGGGTACTTTGTGACTCTGCTAGCAGAGCTTTCTCTTAATGTTAGGAAACAAAGTAGTCACTATAAGAAGTTATTTCAACCTGTTGACGTCATTACTAAGAATAAGAATCAAGTGTCCTTCATTCAAGTGTCCATCTTCAAGTTGAAGAAATCTTGATGATAATTAGATTTTTGTTTTTGTTGTTGTTTGTTTGTTTGTTTTTCAAGACAGGGTTTCTCTGTGTACTTCTGGCTGTCCTGGAACTCCCTCAAACTCACCACCTGCCTCTGCCTCCTGAGTGCTGGGATTAAAGGCATGTGGCACCGCCACACAGCTATAATTAGCTTTTTGGAAAAAGCAAAATAAAAATTACTTGAGAGCCAAGGGAGGTATAGTGTTCCTATAATGCCAGTACTTTAAAAAATAAAAATAAAAACAGAAAAAAAAAAAAACCCAAAAACTTGTTGAACATTTGAAGTGGAAATGGAAGTGTTAGCATCTGTATGTATCAATTCAGCGAAAGCAGTAAATAAAAAAAATTAATGGTATTCTTTTTTTTTTTTTTTTCTGGAGCTAAGGATCAAACCCAGGGCCTTGCACTTGCTAGGCAAGTGCTCTACCACTGAGCTAAATCCCCAACCCGCCCCCCAAAAATAATGGTATTCTTAAAAATAGTCTTCTGGTTGTTCTTTTCCTTTCCTTCTTAGTATTCTGAATGTGAACTGAAGAAAAATTATCCACCTTAAATACACATCATAGTCCCTCAATCTAAACCCACTTAACAGTTTACAAGGGTGAGGATTAAAAGAATTGTTACAGATAAAAAGGGAATTTTTAAAGGAACTCAGACAAATTAAAAACTGTCTTTCTTGAACTGTAATGTTACATTTGGAGATAACTGACTTGCTATCAGGAAAATCCTTAAGCAGATCTGGTAGATGACATCATGTGTCTTCTGACCTGTAAATAACTCAGGAAGGCAAGTTACCAGATGAGTATGACTAAGAAGAGAAAAATACATTCCTAAAGCTAAACAAATGAGAAGTGTTCTGTGCTCATATATGTTATTTCAGGACCAGACACAGGAATTTTACATAGTGGAATTAGACTTGACTATAGAGTACTCTAAAGACATGCTCTCGAGTTCACTGATGTTATATACCCTCCGTCCAGTAGGCCAGATTTCATCAGTCCGTAGTCATGTGCTAGATATGACTTGCTGTCTCCATTACTTGCAGAAGTTCAGCTACTAAGATGTAACCTGCAAACCCTCTATTGTTTGGAAGAACTCCCCAGGCTCACCTTACATCACCCTGTCCTTCCAGGATTCGTTGTTAATCTCCTCCTAGCTGCTTGTTCAAGCTTATGGTGCAAATCTTGGCATCTACTTTTTAAAGGGAGTAGACTTTGGTATTTAAATTCTTGCTTTTTTAAAAAAATAAGTGCCCTGCCCCTGCCCCTGCTGCCCTTGACAGTATTGAAATATCCCTAAGCATTTAAAATTAATAGATAGTACACACGGGTTTGAGGGCAGCATTGAGTCACCTTGAAAAATCAAAGTAAGAATATGCACTTCCAGTACTTATTGAGAAATGAGTGCATGCTCTGTTGTTTTAGTTTAGTTTTCTTTCTGTCATCTCTATTTTCTATATGAAAGTTTTAAGACTTTGGATACTTGTTAAGATTTAGGGACTATTACATACATATGTAAGAAGTTGTATTCAAGGCACTCATTTGTTATTCAGCACACATTTGATACCATCTGTGTTCAAGATGCTGTGTTAAATACTGCGAAGGATATGATGATACAGTTGGGGTGCTGGCCTGTAAACTGGTTAGTTGGCAGGAAGTGATAAAGGAAGGAGCATGCTTTTTATTCATCCTTGATATTTATTTTACACTATTTGTTTGTATCTTTTTCCTGTTTGGTCACAGTGTCCCAGCTGAATTCAAAATTGTATTTGATCTTCATAATTCTAGAGCATCCGGGGATGGTCCCCAGTTTAGGATGAATCAGTCTGGGATTTTTCAGCTGCAAAAAGTGATAAGCATTCAACAGAAATATAACTTTGGTTTTTGCCTTGCTAGGAATTAAACCTAAAGCCTGAACATACTAAACGGAAACACTCTACCACCAAACCCTCAGCCTGGAAACCATATTCTGAGATTTAACCTTTTTCTGGGCTAATAATGTGTGGCAGGAATGTTTTCTCATGCTGTTGGGCAGTAGCAAGCAAGCCACAGTCAGCCCCATGCTCCTTGATACACCAACACTTCAGTGTGGTGTGTTGCTAAGTCATAATGTTTAGTGGGTTAGATATATTAAATGCATTTTGTTTGTTTATTTTTTGTTTTTTGAGACAGGGTTTCTCTGTGTAGTTTTGGTGCCTGTCCTGGATCTTGCTCTGTAGACCAAGTTAGCCTCGAACTCACAGAGATCTGTCTGGCTCTGCCTCTCGAGTGCTAGGATTAAAGACCTGAGCCACCACTGCCTGGCTAAATGCATTTTCAATATTTACTATTTTCAATTGATGAGGGATTTATCAGGATGCAGTCCCACTGTAAGTCTAGAAGCATCTATGGTTTGTCTCTGAAAAGATAACAGAGATTAAGGCATGAATTAGAGGCTATGACATACTCAAAGTTGGTCGGAAAATGAGGTGAAACTTTTATATATACAGTTGAGGTCACAGTGTTACTGATTATAGGTAATAGGGAATCTCTGGCAAAATTGGATCAGTGATGATTGAGAAGATAGAAAAAGCTTCAGGGTCTAAAAAGATGGTCTAGCAGTTAAGAGTCCTTAGTCATCTTGCAGAAGACCCAGGTTTAGTTCCAGTATCTTCATGGTAGCTCACAGCTGCCTGTAACTCCAGCTCCCTTTTCTGGCCTTGTGGTTTTCTGCATTCAGATAGTATACGTACACTTCACACACACATAAAAGAAAAATAAATCTTAAAGGAAGTTCTCAAATGAATATGTGACTTGACTCTGCCTCAGGAAGGTGTTCCAGGGAAAAGGAACAGTGTGAGAAGACTTAGAGAATTTTTTGAATTGAGTGGGGGCTTTTATTAGACTCCAAGTAAACACGTGAGAAGGTGCCTATTGATGAATATCAGAGGATAAAGATGGATAGCTTTAGGAATGAGGAAATGGAGCAGAGAGAGAGAGAGAGAGAGAGAGAGTGGTGTGTGTGTGTGTGCGCGCGCTTTAAAATGTTTCATTGTGACTAGGAAGATAGCTCAGTTGGAGAGTTCTTGTTTTGCAAACATGAAGTCCTGGGCTCAGTCCATATGGAGGCAGAAGGATCAGTTTAAAGTCATCCTCACTGTATAGCAAGTTTGAGGACAGACTGAGGTACGTGAGACCCTGTCTCTAAAGCACAGTTGGAGCATTCTTTTTTTTTTTTTTTTTTTTTTTTTTTGGTTTTTCGAGACAGGGTTTCTCTGTGTAGCTTTGCGCCTTTCCTGGGACTCACTTGGTAGCCCAGGCTGGCCTCGAACTCACAGAGATCCGCCTGGCTCTGCCTCCCGAGTGCTGGGATTAAAGGCGTGCGCCACCACCGCCCGGCTGGAGCATTCTTTAGACATGTTTCACATACCATTAAATTTAACTCACTTAAAAATGTTTTCATTGTTTTTAGTGTCTTAGCTGAGTTTTCCAGTCAATTACTGTGCTTTAGTATGAGGGCATTTTTATCACCCTAAAAACAAATCCAGAATTCATGAGCCTTTTACCATTCCCGCTTGTAGCTCCCACTAATCTACTTTGTATAGATTTGCTTCTCCCACAATATTTCATGTCCATGGACTCATAAAATGTAGTGTCTCTTTATTTGTTGTAGTATTTGAGGTTCATCCTTAATGATGATACATGTTGTAGCATGTATCAGTACTTCAGTTTTTATATCCAGTACATACTCTAGTGTGTGGGTGTCCCTACATTATGTTTATCCGTCTATCATTTGATGAACATTTCTGGCATTTTCTACTTTGTGGGTAGTATGAATAATACTAAAGAGAAGATGAGTGCAAATTTTTTGTGTGGATGAACATTTCATATCTTTCGGATTTGGTAACTTTCTGTTCAACATTTCCAAGCCCGTCACAGTGTTTCCCAAGGTGGCTGTACAGTTCTGTCGCCACCAGCGCTGGTAAGAGGGCTCGGGTTTCACTACATCCTTACCGACACATGCTGTTTTCAAGTCTCTTTAGTTATAGTTCTCCTGCTGTGTGAGAGACACACAGCTAGCTCATAGTGGCTTTAATTTGCATCATCTCGATTACTAAGGGTGGTGAGAGGCTTTTCCTGCATGTATTGAATATTTGTGTATATAAACCCTTTGACCCTTTTGAAATTGTATTTGTTTGTCATTTTTGTAGTCAGTTGGCTTGTAGGAGTTCTTTTACATATTCTAGAGATGTGAGATTGTCTACCTCGCTCCCTTCCTCCTGCCCCAGCAGTGTGAAGACCTACTGTACCCTCAGGGCACAGCCTTGAATATGCCCACATTACACAGACTTGGCCCTTGCTGACTTGGGCAGGATTTTCTTTGGTGGCCTCTTCCCCTGACCACAGGCTCAGTGCTTTATTATTTTCAGCCAAGTCATGGGCCATAAATTGCATCATAAAATGATTCAGTCAAATTCAGGCTCCTATATGGGGGTCATTCTCACGGTCAGCATGTAAATTTGTTCTGACCTCAGAAGGCCTGTTCCCAGCCAGCTTCCCCAGTGTCTTTCCAGCACACTAACAGATTTGCAGTTTAGTCTTATGCTCAGTGAATCTGCCAGTCTCCTGTTGCCTATTACTGCAATCGCCGCCCTTTTGGAGAGCACTCTTCTGCGTGAACTTTGCCATAGACTATTGCACATCACTGCCTTTGGGGACAGATCTGGACTGGTGCTTTATGGCCTGCTTCTCTGCAGAGACAAGATCTTGGAGCCAGGGTTCTAGTGCTAGAGGCAGAGACAAAGATGACTCTGAGTAACTTCCTCATTTAGCAACTGAGTTCTGAGGGGAACAGCAGCTCCAGGTGTCCTGGGTTGCCTCACCTGGCCTGGAGTCCACATTCCACCTGGGAGGGACCTACAGGGCAAACAGGCATATGGTTTTGGATGTATCAGTCTAAGTCAGTGGTTCTCAACCTGTGGATCGCATATCAGAGATTTAGATTATGATTTATAATGGCAGCAAAATTACAATTATAAAGTAGCAATGAAATAATGTTATGGTTGGGGGTCACCACAACATGAGGAACTGTATTAAAGGGTCTCAGCATTAGGAAGGTTGGGAACCTCTGGTCTAGCTAGACTAGTTTCTGCCATTCTAAGCTGTGAGGAGGAGTGAACAGGAGTGATTTCTAATGCAAACACTATAGGCTCCTCTGTTCATACTAATTTATGGTAGATTGTTTTAAATAGATCTTTCTTTTTTTTTTGTTTTTGTTTTTCAAGACAGGGTTTCTCTGTGTAGCTTTGCGCCTTTCCTGGAACTCACTTTGGAGACCAGGCTGGCCTCAAACTCACAGAGATCCGCCTGCCTCTGCCTCCCAAGTGCTGGGATTAAAGGCGTGTGCCACCACCGCCCAGCTAAAATAGATCTTTCTTTGTTTGCTACACATTCTTGGAACTGTTTCTAGAGAGACCTTAATGCTTCTTTTCTTTCTTCCTTCTTCTTTCTTTCTTTCTCTCTTTCTTTTTTTCTTTCTTTCCTTCCTTCTTTCTTTCTTTCTATCTATCTTTCTCCCTTTCTTTTTTAAAATAATTTTTACCAGTTTCACTGAGGAATGGGTCAAAAGAGCATCCCACAGTCATTCAAGAACTAAGGGAAAGGAAAGAGTTAACCGCTTTCCTGCTATATTGATCTCAGTTTTCTCGTTTATAGAGGGTGAATAGTGTCATATTTAGAGCTGTAAGAACTAACTAAATGGCACATAGGAAAACTTAATCAAAAAGTAGCATAAGCAGGCTGACAGTAGCATTCTGCTTTCCCAAGTGCTGCACTTTCCAGAATAAAAAGATGTCATTGATCATTGGAAATTTTGGTGGTTATAAAATGTCATGATTATATTTTTATGCCCTATCTTATTTGGGTTGATTTTTTTTTAAATTTATGGATATGGGTAGTTTGCCTGCATGTATGTCTATGCAGCATTTGCATGCCTGGTGCCCAAGGATGTCAGAAGAGCACATCAGATTCCCTGAAATGGAATTACACATGGTTGTGAGCTGCCATGTGGGTTCTGAGAATTGAACCTGTGGCCTCTGGGCCATCTCTGTAGGACTGTTTGGTGCTTTTATTTTTAATTACTCTTAACCTATTTTCTTTTAAATTTATAGATGGCAAGTGAGCTAAACCAGGTCAGCCTTCTTCTGGAAGAAAACCTAGCATTAGACTTCCCTTCCCTGACTTGTTGTATTCAATTGCTTTGGCTTACTTTAACATTCACTTCTTGAAAAATGTATTGGACGGTTTTGTTCTCCCTCTAGTAATCCATAAGGAAGAACAGCGTCCTGGACCTGGAACATTGAAATACTTTTGTTGATACATATTTTCTAATGGTGACTTCAGCTTTTAGAACTTTGGTGTAAAGAATGACTGTTTCTGTTATGGAGGTCTTTTTCCCCAGGTGTGTGTGCACACCACTCTGTGCATGCTGGTGCCCTTGGAGTCCAGAAGAGCACACTAGATCTGCTGGAACGAGAGTTAGAGGTGGTGGTGAGCCACCCTGGGTGTGTGCTGGGGACTGAACATGAGTCCTCTGCAGGAGCAGGAAGTGCTCTAAATCACTAACCCATTGCTTCACCCAAGGAGTTCCTGTTTTTGGGGGGGGGGGACAAAACTTGACCCTAGGACAGATCTAGGAAAATAGACTCACAATAAAGTTTACTCCAGACATAAACCTTACTCTCCTGTATTTGAAATTTGATCCTATACATATGTGTATTTACTTTACTCTCATTCTGACCAGAGCACATAAGAAAACATTTTTTTAATGTGTAATGTTTTAAGACACAGTTTCATGTATCCTGGGCTGGACTTAAACAAACTGTAGCTGAGGATGACCCTAAACTCTTGATCTCCTGCCTCCACATCCAATGTGCTGGGATGTATTTGATCTCCTGCTCCATAAGTGCTAGGAAGCCAATTTTAAGAAAAGGAAGAATTTATTTTAGCCCATAGTTTCAGACTTCACTTCATCGTTCTCGGCCCCACTGGTCCTGAGCCCTTGGAGGAGCAGAACATCCTGGGGGTGGGAGCATGTGGCAGGGGCTACTCACCTCATAATAGGGAGGAAGGAACCAGGTATAAGCTTCAAAGACATAACCCCTCCCAGTGACTCCTCTAGCTAATTTCCATTTTCTAAAATTTGTACCATCTCCTAAAATATACCTACCTCCCAGATCCCTGATTCTCCTTCCCTCAAAGGGGTCTAGCATTTTGACACTGGGAAATGACATCATCTACAGAGCTCATACTTGAGAACCACACAATGGAAAAAGATGATGATGTTGATTCTAAGTATTTCTCTTGTGCTAAGTCAGAGGGATTCTGTACTCATACAAGGATAGGTATGGTTTTTTTATATTTCTGTTTACTACCCAAAGAATACTGTTTTCAACGAACTATATCTGTTTCCTTCATTTATCAGTAGTTCTTACTGCTCTTTCTAAGACTCTACCTTATTCCTTTAAGGCTGCTTCCTCTTCCAGAGTATTATCACATGCCCTTTAGCACATGAATTATGATTTACTGATGGAATTTTGATTGTTTCCACTCTTTTACTGTTACCAGTAAAGTTTCAATGAACAGTACCATATTCTAATTATTTTGTACAAGGGACTATAGGTATAGCACTGTATTAGTTACCTTTGTGTGACTGTTAGAAAATATCCTGACAAAAAGCCACTTAAAGAAGAAAGGCTTAGCTTTAACTTCCATTTCCAGCGGGATAACGTCCATCATCGTGGGGAAGGTGTGGCATGGTGGCAGGCGCAGGAAGCTGGATGTTCATATTTTCATCTGCACACAGGAAGCGGGGAAGGGCTAAGGTGGGGTGAGGTTGTGAGCCCTCAAAGCTCACCCTCCTGTGATGTACTGCCTCCAGCCAGGCTACATCTCCTAAGGTTCCATAACTTTCCCGTACAGCACCACAAACTGGGGATGAAGTATTCAAACAAGCCGATGAAGGACTGCTCCTATTCAGATCACTGCACTTATAGTAATTACGTGTGGAAAAGAGACTTGGGTGGCGTGTAAAGATAATCTGTGGGTGAGTTATTGTTGGTTTGGGTTTTAACAAATCAGCTGTTAAGAGTATGGAACCAAATTTTAATTTTTTAAAAATTTAATTTGGTATGTTTTTAGTTTAATTTTAAAGAACTTTAAAAAAACCTGGTTTTTTAAAAAAAAGAAGTATCAGATTGAGAAGTACGTTCAGTACTGCTCTGGTTAGTGTAATATTCAGTGTGACGATCCACAGCCTGTGTTTTGTTGTTTAACATTGTGTTAGGTTTCAAACCTGGGACAAATGGCTGAGGTTTCAGGCACTGGCCACCAGGTCCTCCCTGCATCCCTCAGTCCCTGCCTGTTACAGGGTACCTAGCATGCGCCACCCCTACCCTAGACTTCTCCAGCCGAGGGGATGGGCTGCCCTTCCCTATATAATCCAACCATTTTGCTTACCTGGTCTTTTTGGTCTACCCTTTACCCTCCTTGCCTCTTGGTCTGGCTCTCCCATCTCTGGCCCCCACCACCCCCACATGGCTCAGGGTCATATCCACTCTGGTCTCTCCCAGATGTCCCTGCCTCTGGCTATGCTCTCCCTTTTATCTACAATAAACTTTCTCCTCCACCATACCTAGGAGCAGTCATGTCCTTTCCTTACATTTGTTTTTTTTTTTTTTTCATTCACATTGTTTTTCCCCTTTAAAAAAAAAAAAAAAGGAAAAAACTTTTCTTAGTTCACTTTTTTTTTTTTTTTTTTTTTTTTTGGTCCAGCCTCACCACCATCTGATCTTAAGAGTTACAGGCCCTTGTTTCTTTTATTTTTCTTGTTGTTTCTCAGATGCTCAGCGGGAAAGCAGACAGTTTACAAACAGTCGGAACTCACAACTTCCTTTCCTGTACAAGTTATTGCCAGGATGGAACCTTTCACAGGGCTGAGCATAGGTGTTCTGGAAGGCAAATAGACCCTCATTTTGAGGAAGATTATTTTTACTGTAGTAGTTCAGTGTGTACCAGGATACACATTTGTAGCAACTGAAAAACATAGAAAGACACTGGACATCCTGGGAGTGGTAAGGTAGTGAGAGGTCTTGTTAATAATGTGCCCAACAAAGTGAAATGCAGTTCATTGCTGCTCCTGTTTTCCTGGGTCTCTTTTTTATTTCTACAAAGCACTCTAAGGACTTGTCAGGACAATTTCTTTTACGTATATATTATTTTATTTTTACTTTATTTCATTTTCCATACCAACCACAGTTCCCCTTCCCTTCCCTCCTCCCACTCCCAAAACTGGTTGTGTGTGACATTTGACCTCAACACTTAATGTTCCCATTTTTAAGCAGTGGTGGCTAAGTCATAGCTAGCTCAGGTCTTTTGATTCTTTATTATTTCTGTATCATGAAGATTTCGCCTTCTCAGAAGCCCTCAGTTGAAATTCACACACACACACACACACACACACACACACACACACACACACACACACACACGAGTGTGGAGCGTGCAGACGGGTAGTGTTTTCCCATTGCCTTCCAGGTTTCTGCAGCATGCTCCTTATTTACCCCTTTTATTCTCTCAACTTTTCCATCCTGGGATTCTGAGTAAACAGAAGTGAGGGTGAGGCCACCACGGAGTAGACGGGGAACGCAGAGGAAATGAGATGGCATGTGAGCGCCGGGGAGGCTGGGGAGGTTAAGTAAACTCTGCACCATCGACTGTTCTTTTCCAGGGCCAGCCCGCTGCTGCTTGTCTCCTTGCTGCGCAGTTTACATGGAGACAGCTGATTGTGTGGGTTTCTCTAGTTCATTCCCTTGAGACTGAAGCTACTCAGCTATATTTGTTCTGCTGTGAGAACAGATAACTGGGAGGCAATTCAAAATATTTGTTTAATATTTTCTTAGAAATCCTTAAAGAAGCAGAGGTTTTTACACCTTGGTTTTTTTTTTTTTTAAAAAAAAAAAGGGGGGGGACCACAAAACACTAGTTCTACTTACTTTAAAATGTTTGGTGATTTTTGGTTTTCTGTCTCTTTATACATTATTTTTTAGCTTCTAGTGTCAGAATAACCTCTCAAAGTTGTTTTTCCCCCTGTTGTATGTAATAAAGGTTAAGTTAAGCTGTATTGCTCTAATAACTTTTATATGACCAAGAAAAGTTGTTTGGGTCACTGAGTGGCATGGCAAGGACTTTTAAAAATCTTTTGTTGTGTCAAATTCTTATATTTTTGCCCAAAGGTCTTGTCCAAATAAAATCTTACACTGAGACTCAATCTATAAAATTGATTAAAAAGTAGTAGGTACTAATTAACTTATGTCTGGATCTCACGGTTGATCGTTCATATGAGTGAATGACATTAGTAACCTGGAAGATGGTGGAGAAAGTCTCCCTTATAGAATACTTTGAACTTGATAAAGGGCTAACTTCCAACAGATTGATAATTTTTTTTTTCTAGGAAATATTATCATAGTCCAGTAGGAAGGTCTTGAGGCACCTCCTATGACAGTGCCCACTTCTGGTCCCTCCTGAAGGACCTGCCTGAGGCTCTTCTTGAGCCTGTCCTTCCTGAAATACACTTGTGACTCGCCTGGTATCTTTGGTGTCTTGTTGTTTGGGTTTTTGTTTTTATCACAGTTCCATGTAAGAAAATAGATCATGACTACTCCTCCCCACTAATGAAGGCCTTTCATTGTTGGGATCCATGTTTTCAGGTGTGTGTGTCACTGGGGGTGGGCTTTGAGGTTTCGAAAGCCCCAGCACTTCTAGTTAGCTTGTTCATTGGCATGTTTGCATGTCTCCCCTCCCCCACTTCCTGTGGCTCAGATGTAAGCACTCAGCTACCTTCCTGTGCTAATCCTTCTACCATGATGGTCGTGGACTCTAGCCCACTGAAACAGTGAGCCCAAGTTAAATGCCTTCTTTTGTGTGTTTCCCTGGTCATGGTATCTTAGCACAGCAATAGAAAAAGAAGTAAGACAAGTCTCTTGTAGTTCAGGCTATCTTAACACTCACTCTGTAGCCAAATTTGGCCTTACACTCCTATTTCTTAGCTTCCTTAGCTGGGGTTGTAGACGTGAGCTACCATACCCAGCCTGTTACAGTCTCAGGGGACTACCATTGAACATGCAGTCCTTTGTCAACTAAAACGTGGTTGTGAGGTACAGGGCTTAGTTGAAACAGCCAATATGAAGCCTTTTCAGATTGCCTTCTTTTAATTGTAGAAGTAGTTTAAGGTTCGTCCCAGTCTCTCCTGGGATTGACAGTTCATTTCTTTTGAGCACTGAATAGTATTCCATCCGCTGAGTGTACCGCAGTGTATGTACCTTCTGAAAGATGTCTTAGTTGCTTCCCGATTTTTGCAGCTATGAATAATGCTGCTGTAAGCATTCCTATACAATTTTCTTTTTAATATGGACGTCAAGTTTTCAGCTCTTTTGGATAAATACAAAGGGACGCAATCGCTGATTCATGGTGAATATGTTTGTTTTGTAAGAAACTAAGTGTGTTACAAAGTAGCTGTGCCGTTTTGCCTTCCCATTAATAGTAAATGAGAGTCTGCTGTTTCCCATCTTCTCCAGCATTCAGTGTTGTCAGTGTTCTGGATTTTGACCTTTGTACTAGGTGTGTGATGATCTTGATGGGCTTTTCAGGGTGCTTGGCCAGCATCCTGCTGTGAGTCATTTTCTGTGCATCACAGAAAGATCACAGAGTGGTTCATCCACTCCCACCCCGGGCTATTAAAATGGACAACAGTATTTTCAGCAGTCTGTGACCCAGAATTCCTTAGTACACTTGAAGAAGCAAGAGCTAGGGAAGGGGTTTAAATTCTTTTGAGACAACATAACACTGGGTGACTCAATAAGGACTTCACCAATATCCAGACAATGCTCGCTTTCAAACAATTCTACTTAAGGGTCTTGGTTTGGTTTGGTTTTTTTAACATTTATTTCTTACGTGTGTGGCGTGCTGGCAGGAGTCATTTCTCTCACCATGTGGGTTCCAGGGATTGAGCTCGGGCTGTCACACTTGGCACCACGTGCTTTTATATGCAGAGTATCTCACTGCACCCCACCCCCAGCCCTAAATTGAAAATTCTGTATTAAGTACGTTTCGGTTAATTGAGTTAACCCATAAATTTTTTTTTTTAAAAATTGGGTTCCTTGGGGACCCTGTTCCTTTCTCACCACTGTATCCAGCATTTAGTCTAGTACCTAGCACAGCCTGTAAAAAATGTTCATTCAGTAGAAACATGAATTGAAGTGGGACCTGGTACTATGCAAAAGTACCTATACTTGAGGTGGTACACAAGTCTAGTTTTCAGTGGCAAAAACATGAAAGAAAATCTCCATGAGGAATACAGTGATTAAAAATGCTTGAGTAACTAAACATTAAAACAAAGTATAAAATTCCTAAATAACATTAGTACGGAGGGGATTAGGAGATGATTCTTGCAGAGGACCCAGATTCAGTTCCCAGCACCACATAAAGGCTCACCATCATCTATAACTCCAGTTCCAAGAGACTCAGTCCCTTATTTGGCCTCCAAGGGCACCAGGCGCACACACACACACACATATACACATATATATACATGCAGGCAAACTAGATAGACCATGACCTAGTGTAAAACCAAAAACTACTGGTCTAAAAAAAAAAAAAAAAAAAAAAAGTAGCAATAAAAATGACGCCTAATGACATTCTGCTATACTCATAGACCAGTGCTCAGCCATCACCATCAGAGATGCTTCCTCCTGCAGCATATGGGAACAAATACAGAGATCCACAGCCAGAAAGTACAGAGAGAGTGTGTATGACCTTGGAACAATCAGCCCTAAATGGGTTGTCTTCATCAAATCCCTCTCAGCTCAGGGAACCCTGGAGAGGAGGAGGCAGAAGAGATAAGAGCCAGAGGGGATGGAGGACACCAAGAAAGCAAGGTCCTTTAAATCAGCACAAGCAGAGCTCATATGAACTCGAAGAGACTGCAGCAGCATACATAAGGCCTACACAGGTCTGCAGCAGTTCCTGAATCATACCGTGGCCATGGTTCTCAACCCGTGGGGTCGTGACCCTGATAAGGGCAAATGGCCCTTTTATATATCCTTGTCTTACAAATCTGACCTGAAGCCAGCAGGGAAAGCTTCATTCAGACTTTTAAAGTGCTCTTGTGACTAGGTTTAATATATTCAGGTAAACTATCTATCTTTTAGCTGTTTGATATGGAACTTTAATTGAATTTATAAAATCAGTTTACATCAGTAACTGGATTGATACTTGAAAAGAGCCAGGATCTGGGAATCATGGGGACATGTCTTAGAGTTCTGCCTGCCACACTGAATTTTCACCTGTACTTGATATAACTTTTTTAAATATAACTTTCTTATTTTTAGCAATTTTGTATTTGTCAAGTGTTGATAGCATGCCTTTTTGTAATTTGCTTTTTTTAATTTCTTGATCAGTTTAAAAACTTCTTCACATATATCTTAGCCATTCAACCATGCTTTTCTGTAAATCTACTTAACTATTTAGGGAGTAGATTATTTTCTTTCTTGTTTTCTTGGCAGGAGATACTTTATTCTGCCCATTAATCACTTACTAATTTTAAAGATTTATTTTTATTTTTCACTAATGTGTTTGTGTGTAAATCTGTGTGAATATATGCCATGTGTGTACCTGGTGCCCACAGAGACTGGAAGAGGGCATTAGATCCCTGGAAGTTGAAGTTACAGGTGGTTTTGAGCTGTCTGTTGTCGGGTCTGGGAACCAAATGCGGATCCTTTCTGTCCTAACCACTAAGCAATCTCTCCACCGCTAGCACTTACTGATTTTGCATTGCTGCAAATTTTTTTCTTAATCCAATATTTTTATGTTAGCTTTGTCTATCATTGCTTTATTGAATAAAATTCCTTAACTTTGATGTTCACAGATTCATCTATCAGTATTTTAGTTACTAGTAACAGGGTTGTTTAGAATTATAAATTTAAGATTGCAATCCTAAGCCCTAAATTCATCACCCTGGGGCAGTAGTTTTTGAACTTGTGAGATTCAGAATTACTTTTTTTTTTTTCCTCACTCTTGAGACCAAGTTTTGCTTTATTTCCCAGGTCTCCTAAACTCATGGATACAAGCCACCCTCTTGCCTCAAGCCTTGGGTAGCTGGAAACAGATGTGTGCTACTGCACCTTATAAATGATTACATGAGTTCATTTTCCATATAGTTCCTCATGTTGTGGTAACCCCCAACCACAAAATTATTTTTGTTGCTACTTTATAACTGTAATTTTGCTATTGTTGTGAATCATAACATAAGTATCTGTTCTGTTTTCCTATGGTCTTAGGCAACCTTTCTAGGGGGTCACAACCCACAGGTTGGGAACCAATGCTCCAGAGGCTACTCCCTTCAAAAAATTAGGTCTTAATTGTAGGTCAAAGTTAAAGAGGTCATGTGAATTGCCATATTTAATGTTTTTAATCCATAAAACATATCTTGCCTTTGTTTACCCTTAATCAGAATTACTTTTTAGGGAAAATTCATGAACAAGTCCTGTATCCTATGATTATTGTGTTTTGAAATTACATGATAAGCTCCTGTGCTGTGAGACTGCCTACATAGGCATGCTCTATTTTAGATATATGCAATCCTTTTATTTTAGTGAGAAGGAATAGTCCTTACATAGGCTTAACTGCAGTATTGTTTTTAGCTATGGGTCATGGTGGTTATAATAAGCAACCAAAATTTTCATGGCTTCTGTTTTTTATTTATAGCCTTCAAGCAAAATGAAGGTGCCTGAGGAGAATTTCTTCAATGTTCCTGCTTTCTTAACTGTCTCAGGACAACTTCACCTCGAAGTGATGTCAGGGTACAAAATTTTACTTTTTTTTCTTGTGTATGCTGATTGTGATTTGGGGCCAAAGGAAACAATGTGCTCAAACTTAAAAGCTGAAATTATCCTGTCATTAGTATACCAAAAGTAGATTTAATGGACAATTTGAAAAATGTCCAAGTGAGGGGCTAGAGAGATGGCTCAGTGGTTAAGAGTTGTTGTTTTGTTTTGTTTTTTTTTGTTTTGTTGTTGTTTTGTTTTGTTTCGAGACAGGGTTTCTCTGTTGTAGTTTTGTTGTTTGTCCCAGATCTCGCTCTGTAGCCCAGGCTGGCCTCGAACTCACAGAGATCCGCCTGCCTCTGCCTCCCAAGTGCTGGGATCAAAGGCGTGCGCCGCCGCTGCCACCCAGCTACTTGTTGCTCTTGAAGAGGACCTGGATTTGGTTCCCAGCACCCACATTGTGACTCACAACTGTGTGTAAGTCCAGTTCCAGGGGAATCAGACATCCTCTTCTGACTGCTGAGGGTACTAAGCAGGCACATAGTACATATACACATAAGCAGGCAAAACACTCTTACATATAAAATAAATAAATCTAAAATGAAAAGAAAAAAGGAAACATCCAAATGTTTTCCAAGTAAAATCACATTCATCTAGACTTCTGGTTTTAGTAAAAAAATGTAACAGTAAAATTCAAAGTTGTAATTTTTTTATTACTAATTATTCTTGCTTAAATCCTAACCATGTAATCAAATTTTCAATATAAATGACCATATGCATGGAAGTAATGGCTGCTCACAGTTCGTGCCTGAGCCAAATACTACCTCATTTCACTGGGGGGAAAAATAGGCTGGGCAGTGGTGGCGCCTGCCTTTAATCCTAGCACTCAGGAGGCAGAGGCAGGAGGATCTCTGAGTTTGAGGCCAGCCTGGTCTTCAGAGCAAGTTCCAGGATAGGAACCAAAGCTATTCAGAGAAACCCTGTCTCAAAAACCAAAACAAAAAAGTAGGAAACATTTTTGCTCAGTAATTAGTTTGCGTGCGTGCGCCTGAGTGTCTGTGTCCAGAAGAGGACATTGGATCCCATAGAACTGGAGTTACAGGCAGTTGTGAGCTGCCCCTGGGAACTGAACTCAGGTCCTCTGTAAGAGCAGCAAGCACTCTCACTATGGGAACTGAACTCAGGTCCTCTGTAAGAATAGCAAGCACTCTTACCCTAGGAACTGAACTCAGGTCCTCTGTAAAAGCAGCTTTCTCTCCAAACCAATGGCAGTTTTTAAAAAGAAAATTAACACATGGCACTGTGAATCCACTAGCAAGACTTTTAAGTTAAGTTGACATTTACATTTCTAACACTGTCACACCTTTGGAAAGTCTGAATATTCCTAGGGCCCAGAGTCCTCCTTAGTCTCTTGTTCTGTGAATAAGAAACTAATTTCTTTCTTTCTTTTTTTTGTTTTTTGCTTTTTTGAGACAAGGTTTCTTTGTGTATCTCTGACTGTCCTGGAACTCACTCTGTAGAACAGGCTGGCCTTGAAGTCACAAATCCCCTTGCCTGTACCTCCCAAATGCTGGGATTAAAAGCACGCGCCTGGGCAGTGGTGGCATACACCTTTAATCCCAGCACTCAAGAGGCAGAGGCAGGAGGATCTCTGTGTGTTCGAGGCCAGCCTGGTCTCCAAAGCGAGTTCCAGGAAAGGTGCAAAGCTACACAGAAAAACCCTGTCTCAAAAAAAAAAAAAAAAAAAAAAAAAAAAAAAAAAAAAAAAAAAAAAAAAAAAAAAAAAAAAAAAAAAACCTATCCTACAGGCCAATAAACCCTAACTTCTGATATTATTATAATTATCATTATTATTTTTTGGGGGGGGGGTTTCGAGACAGGGTTTCTCTGTGTAGCTTTGCACCTTTCGTGGAACTCACTTTGGAGACCAGGCTGGCCTCGAACTCACAGAGATCCTCCTGCCTCTGCCTCTTGAGTGCTGGGATTAAAGGCATGGGCCACCACCACCCAGCTTGGTATTATTTCTTATAACTGAAAAATTATGTTACTGTAGAGGACAAAAATGTACATGTTGGTTTGTAACTCCATGTAATATAGGGTACTTCTTTCACAGTAAAGAAATAATAGAGCAAGGGCATTCTTCAGTGATAACCTTTCTACTGCTCTTTATTCCCATATTGCTTTGAAAAGACATTCTTTTTAAAGGCTGTTTACCTTTTACCTTATATCCAATGAATAGATAAACTTTGTAAGTAATCTTCCAGGCGAGGCACATGCCTATAACCCCAGCATTTAGAAGGTGGAGAAAGGACCAGTAGTTCAGCCTTACCCATATAGCAAGTTTGAGGCCTCAAAACAAACTAAACGGTACTAATTGTTTTAACCTATACTGGGAGAGACAAGGTATCTCCTCTGCAAGGATCGTGTATGGAATGTGTTTACCAAACATTTATTTCTGTATTTTAAGACCACTAATGTAGTGCCTCTTTCTCAGTACAGTGTTCTGTAAAATAGAATGTACAATGAAAGGATGAAAGATTAATTGGTGGAATATTAGATCTTAAATTTATAATATGTGTGTCTAATAATGTCATGCAAATGTTCCTAATTTAATATGCATGGTTCTAGAACTATTAATATACAGTACATCATGTTTCATGATTTACTCTAGTCAGAAATTTTTAGTATTCTTTCTCTTAGCTATGTATTTTGCTTAATTTTATTTAAAAGACTGACTGTTAAAAGGCATAAATGTAGTTATATTTAGAAGGCTAACATTTTCCAAAGAACCCCTTGAGTCTGATGGGTTTATGACTCTGTTTTCAAGGTTTTTCATTTTAAATAGATAACTGTTTTGGATTACTTTCTGGATGTATAGACAAGTCACAAATGCACTGCAGTTTCCGCCTACACCCCCACCCCTCCCACCCCACCATTCCCCCAATCTTCCATGACTGATGCATTTGTCAAAAACCAAGAACACAATGTTAGTGAATAACTGTTAAGCAGAGTCCAGGCTTTATTTGGATTTTACTAGTTTCTCTATTAATATCTTCTTTTTCCAGGATTCAGTTCAAGATATCTGAAATGTAGTTGTCTTGTTCCCAAGTCTCTTCTTGGCTGTTTCCCAGTCTTTGTTTGTGTGACCTGTAGAATGTAACCTGACCTCAGTTCGTCCGATGTTTTTCTCCAGATTAGACCTGGGTCATACAGGTTTTTGGAAAGAATAGCACAAAGGTGAAGTGCTATTCTCATGACATCCTCTCAGGGAGTGTGTGTTGTCTGTGTGGTGCTGTTGACTGCACTGTTAGATAGAATAGTGGTTGTCAGATCTCTCCACTGAAACTGGCCTGTGTTCCCCTTTCGCCACTCTGTTCTTTATAAGGCAATCACTAAGTCTGCCCTCACTTGGGTGGGGACTTGGGGTGTAGGAAATGGAACTAACCACAGCTCCTTTGGGGAGGGGCTATCTGAAATCCTATATGGAAGGTTTGTTCACTTTATTTAGTCCATCATTTACATCAGAATGAACTCAGGTAAATCTCTCTTATTGACTTACTCAACACTGTTTTATCTACATAATTACATAAACAACTTTAATTATGGAAAACTCAGTCTGTTACAGGTTGAGTCTTCTGTGCCTTTTACGTGTCTCCTGTCTTGTAAGTACTTTCATATCATTTGATACTACAGGATGTCCTAGATTTTTTCCTTTGGTTTTTAGGTTTGTTTACCATTTTTATCATTGTCCCTCCCTTTGATAAATCTACATTGACACATCATTATCACCTGAAGTCTGTAGTTCACGAGAGTTCATTTTTAGTGTTGTACGTTTTGTGCCTTTTGACACATGTACCCACCACTATAGTATACAGAAGAGCTGCCCTGCTGTGAAAATTCTCCTATTATTCTGCTTTGTGTCTCCATACTTTTCCCTTTTCTATAACTCAGTGTACTTGGAGTCATGCAATATGGAGCCTTTTCCAAGTGGCTTCTTTCACTTAATAATAGGCATTGGAGGTTCCTCTGTGTCTCTTTTGGTATCTCACTTCTTTTTGATGTTGAACTATGTTCTGTTGTTCATATATAGTAGTGTTTATCTGTTCACCCACAGAAGGACATCTCTTTACTGTTTCCAAGACTGGGCACTTTTCCCAGGCTTACTTCCCTCACTCACATGCTTAAAATACATATTTTGAATGGCAACTTTTACATTTTTATTATTGTCTATGTGTGTGCATGATAGAGGAGTAAAGTCAGAACACCACTTTGTGGAGTCATTTCTGTCCTGCCAGCTTTGCGTGGGTTCTAGAGGTCGAGCTCAGTTAACGAGGCTTGAACAGCAAGACCCTTCACCCGCTGAACAATCTTGCCAGCCTTCGGATGGTATTCTTGATCTCTTTCCTTTAGCCTTTCTTCTTTTAAGATTTTTTTTCAGAGCTGAGGACCAAACCCAGGGCCTTGTGCTTGCTAGGCAAGCACTCTACCACTGAGCTAAATCCCCAACCCTTCTTTTAAGATTTTAAGAAATAGTGTTTAATATTTTTATAATCAAAGAAAAATCTGTTTCCATTTTGAGGGGGAAATCAACTTGGGCTTGCACTGATTTCATTCAACTTTGACGGATCTGTTTGTGATGGGTATGAGCTATCATCCTCGGGTCATTTCAGCAGGTCTTACCCTGAGCTCTTAAACTATGCTTTGCCCTCCTGTGATGAGACTGATGGCATTGGAACAGGACTAAACCAAGGTTCCCCTCATAACTGAGTGTGAACCTGTCTTCTCATCTGCTCAAAAGACTTCCTTGGTCTTCATCCATTTCATACTTTTATAAACTTCGTTCATTTATACACGTTTAATCAATGCAGTGTTTATTGAAAACTGTATGTTAAGCACAGATCTCGGTCCCTGGCTACAGAGATGAACAAAACATCTGTTACCCCATAAACTCTCTTGAGCACCATGTACATTAAATAAGGGTTTGTAAGTATGGTAGCCATTGTTTAAAGAGATAGTCCTAAGCACAAGAGCAGATGTCAAGGACATTTCACCTTGCCTGGGTTGAATTTAATTTAGAGATAATATCTCAGAGTTTACATGAAGATACATCTTAAAATGGTGTCCATATTTAATGGTTATGACTTTCATATTTGATATAGTGCTTTGCTTTTGTATTCTTAAAACCACAGAAGTTCAGTTAGTTTTCTCCCCATTACTACAGAGCTTTTTTAGTATATAATCTTTAGGTTGCTGTACATATTTTCTCCATTTGGCTCTGGAATGTCTTTTGTTGTAATAGATGTATTTTTGAATGAATTATGTTTAGCCAAATCATTAAAAGCTAGAAAACTGCTTAGCTTCTCTGTCCTATTCCTTTATCAGCTTCCAGATACTGAGAATCAATTATAAAACTTCATGTGAGAAGAGTTAAGACTTCGTGTCCTGTCTGTCTCTAGGAGAATTGCTAGGATATGAAGGCTAGAGTAGGCTAAAGAAGTAGTTGAAGATTCTACGTGTATTTAACATAGGGAAGACAGAGGAGGGGTGCTTTTATAGGTGTTAAAATCTGCTTCATGGGCTTCTATAAGAGCACTGTGTTCAGATAAGTAAACTATATACACACACACATATACACATATATACATGTATGTTAAATATATACATATATGTTATATATATATATATATATTTAAGAACAACTTTATTGACATAATTCAACACATGAAACTTATCCCTGTAGGCTAGGAAAATGGCTCAGTCAATAAAGGATTTGCCATGCAAGCACAAAAACCCAGGTTCAATTCACAGAACCTGTGTGTGTAAAAGCTGAGGTAGTGGTGCATGTTTGTAATCCTAGAACAAGACTGGCAAAGACAAGTAGATCCTTGGGGCACATTGCTAGCTCCCTGGTGAGCTCTGGGCTAGGGAGAGGTCATCTCAAGACAACAGGTTGACTTCTAGCACGCGCGCACGCGTGTACACACACACACACACACACACACACACACACACACACACACACAGCCTCCAGTCCATCCTTTGAGGGATGGTAGACATAGAACTTACTGTTCATGAACTACAATGCCTGTTGGTGCTGTCTAGAAGCAGCTACTGATGGATCAGTTAACTAGGGAGACATCAAATTAATCCTTAGTAATTAGGCCAGTATGGACAATGATTAGATCTATAAAAAGCAAAGCAAATATTGTTACTTCTTTCAATTACTGTGTAATCTTGTCTGAATTACTCAGGCAGCTTTAATTACTTTTTTAGGAGAAAGAAAATCTGTGTGTGTTGTGTTTGATGAATTTAAGTTAGGTTGGGAACAAAGAGTCTTTGTCATTTTGAATTTTTTTCCTCACTCGTTTTCCTCTAAAAATAACAATGGTTATCCACTTATTCAACAGTGGTTTTAATATTCACCTAAGTGGGAGGTAACTGCTGGAATCAAGGAGGAGATTGAGTATGGAGCGGGTTCCTAAGATAATGTTATTTATCTCTGTCAAAAGCACTGGTCCTGTCAATCAAATAATTGGTCCTGTTAGCTGAAGTAAATGCAGTCAGAGAGTTAAATTGGAATTCTGGCTTCTTCACATACTTACGTTATAAGCTTAATGTCTGGCCTCTATAATCTATAAAAACAAATTATAACAACTACCTTTTAGAGCTGTTGTGAAAATTAGTTGGATGCCAGGCAAAGCCAAGCACTTACCACAGTGTGGGCACTGACTTGTTAAGTGCTCTGCTGGTGGCAATATTGGCAGTTAGGGCCTCTCTGGAGGACAGGTTGACACAAAGAACTAGCTAAAGTAGTGTGACCAGGAAGAAACAGCTGACAGGTGATTTCCAAGTTGTTTTACAGAAAAATAGACTGGAGCTCCCAAGAAGCAAGAGAATTGGGATAGAGAGTGAGTCTGTCTGAATTCAGGGCTCACAAGACAGGTCAGGTGAAACCAGACCAGTGCCTGGGATGAAGGACTGGATTAAAGCATAGAACTCAGATACCTCTGAAGCCTAAAGACCACATCAGAACTAAGAAAGGAAATTAAGAGCAGATAACGCAATACAATGTCCTAGGGCGGTGGTCAATAACGTTGACCATAGTATTGTGTATTCTGGATTCTTTTTTCTTCAAACAAGATCATTTCTGTGCCCATCTGGGGCTTCCCAGGTCTGCCTGATAGTTTATTCTATAATTGAATATATAACACAATTAGAATGTAAATAATTAGAACTTATTTTATATTTTATAATATAAACCATTTATTAATAAGGCCATTCTTGTATGATCAGTTTTATTGAAATATATTTCTTATACAATAAAATTAATTTTAAAATACAACTTAATAAATTTTATAAATGTATAAACTTTTATAACTGCTGCTACCATAATCAAGATACAGATTTTTTTTCTATCTAAAAGTCCTTTCTTTCCCTCTAGAGTCACACGCCCACCCACCCTCACCCCGCCTCGGCTTTTGGTCACCATAGATCAGACTTTTTTCCAGAATTTCATATAAATGAAATAATACAGTTTTTACTCTTTTTAATCAGTATTCTCTTACTCTGTATAATAATTTGAGATTTATCCAGTAGTTCTCCCTTTTTTGCTGAACATTATCTGTCCAGTGGATATATTGTTACTTCTTGTCTTCCGTAAGGTTTCTATTGCAGTGAGAAAACACCATGACCAAACGCAGCTTGGGAAGGAAAGGGTTTATTTTATCTTCCACTTTGACATCACAGCCGATCGATCACCTACGGAAGTCTGGGCAGGACCTCAGTCAGGCCCCTCAAAGCCTGAACTTAGGCAGAGGCCATGGAGAAACACTGCATACTGCCTACACCTCGTAGCTTGCTCAGCCTGCTTCCTTAGATCATCCAGGATTACCTGTCTAGAGGTGGCGCCACCCACAGTGGGTGGGACCCTTCCACATCGATCATTAACCAAGAAAATACCTTACAGACTTGCCTACAGGCCAGGCTTCTGGAGGCATTTTCTCCATTAGGATTCCCTCTTTCCAGACATATCCAGGTTGTGTCAGGATGTTAACAGATGCAACGATTTTTTTTGCAGTTTATATATGGTAAACAATAACAAAATTCATCATGTTAACCATTTTGGGTGTACAGTTCAGTAACCTGAAATACATTTACAATATTGTACATCTATCACCACATATAAAACATTTACTGAATATATCATTTGTTTGAGGAGGTAACACATACACATACACACAATGAACATTTTAAACAGGTGTGGGGGGGAGAGCTCATAGGACCCCTTGGAGAAGTCAGTTCTTTCCTTCCACTGTGTGGGTCCTGAGGTCATACTCAGGTCATGAAGCCTGGTGGCCAGTGCCCTTACCAGTGTTAATTCCTAACTGCATTTTTTTTTGGAGGGGGAGCAGTTTGAGACAGGGTTTCTCCTTGTAGTTTTGGTGCCTGTCCTGGATCTCACTCTGTAGATCAGGCTGGCCTTGAACTCACAGAGATCCGCCTGGCTCTGCCTCCCGAGTGCTGGGATTAAAGGCATGTGCCCCCACCGCCCAGCCCTAACTGCATTTTGAGATATTTTAAAGGATAATGGTTTTGTTGGAAGTTAACTTCGTTGTAAATCAAAACACATCTGTAGTTACACTGTTTCCTAATTCGCTCTACCAGTAACTATTTCTCTCTCTCTAAGATTTTATTTTTGTTTTGCCTGCCTTTTATGTCAGTGTACCACATGTTTGCAGTACCCTCGGAGGTTAGAAGAGGGTTAGAAGAGGGCGGTGGATCCCCTGGAACTGGAGTTACAGATTGCTGTCAGCCACCATGTAGGTGCTGGGAACCAAACCCAGGTCCCCTGAAAAAGTTGCCAGTGCTCTTGAACCCTGAGCCAACTCCAGCCCCCAGTCACCATCTTTCAACTAGATCATGGGTCTAAGTTCATCTTAGTTGGAATTTCTTTAACTCCTTGGGTGTTTACAGCCATAACTTATTTAGGAAATTTCAACCACCGTTTCTCTCTACCCTCATCTTTTTTTAATCAAAAAAACAATAGGAGACAAAGCAGTATACACGTGGTCAGAGGACAGCTGTGTGGAGTCAGTTCTCTCCTCCTACCTTTATACCATCCCAGGGGTCAAATCAGGTCACCAGGCTTTTGTACAAGGGCTTATGTCGACTGAACCAACCCCTAACACCCCTATCTGCCTGTCCCCTCTACCCCCCAGGAAATTCTACATATATATGTTGATCCGTGTCATAATAGCCCACAGATTTGTTCACATGGCAGCCAGAAACCAGCGAGATAGACAGGAAGGGGCCAAGGACAAGAAAAACTTGTAGAGGACCCCTGCTCTGAGCCCTGTGCCTTCCAACCCAACTTACCTTAATTTCCACTACTTTCCAATATCATTAGATTAAATTATGAATCTGTCAAGGGATTGATCTACTGATTAGATCATAGTCCTTCAGAGCTAATCACACATCAGTGATTGGGTCAGCCCTTCAACCCGTGATATTTTGGGGTGTTATACATCCTATCTATCTTAGTTACTTTTCTATTCCTGGAAAGAGACACCATGACTAAGACAGCTTATAAAAAGAAAACTTCATGGGGGCTTCTTTACAGTTTCAGAAGAACATGGCAGTAGGTGGGCAGGTATGGTGCTGGAGCAGTAGCTGGGAGCCTACACGATGAGAGGACTACCACAAAGCAAAGAGAGAGTGCTACCTGGAACTGGCCTGGGGTTTTGAAACCTCAAGCCCACCCCCAGTGACACACCTTCTTCAACAAGACCACACCTCAAAATCCTTCCCAAACAGTTCCGCCAATTGAGGACAAAGCATTCAATATATGAGCCTATGGGGGCCTTTCTCATTCAGATCACCACACTATCTAAATCATGACAATAGAATTTTATATCTCTTTGACAGGTACCCAGAACAATATGATAAATTTATGCTTAACTTTATGAAAAGATTGCAGACAATTTTCTGAAGTCATGAACATTCTTTGGGCATGCCCAGCAGCAGTAAATGAGAGCTCCCCTTTAGATCTCTACATCTTAGGGGGAAAAAAATGTTTGCAGTATTTAAAAGTTAAGCAGTTCTAGTAAGTCAATGTGATATCATCTTGTAGTTTTAACTTGAATATCTGCTGTGACTAATGTTATTTCTTTTTTCTTTCTTTCTTTCTTTTTTCTTTTTCTTTTTTTGGCCATTTGTATTCCTTAATTTGTGAACAATCTTTTCAGTTCTTTTTCCTGTTTCAATTAGTTTGTCTTTTTATTCTTGAGTATTGAGAGTTTTTGGTGTGCTCTGTATGTAAGCCCTTTCTCAGCTATGAATACTCTTTTCCCCAGTTTGCCTTTACTTTACAATTTTAAGGTGGTATATTTTGATGGCCAAGACTGGTTTTTGTTTTCTTGTTACATACCAGTTTTTCTCCTGAGTGATTCATGTGCTTGGAATTCTATCCAAAAGAGTACAGAGATTGAACTGGAGAGATGGTTCAGTAGATAAAGTGCTTCCTACATAAACCTAAGTTCAAATCCATGTTTGTAAAAAGACAGGCATCGTAGTGCAGGCATCTGTAATCCCAGGAAGACAGGAAGTGGTAACCAGAGACTCTAGAACCTTTGGCCCAGCTAGCCTGGTGTACGCAGTGCGAGCAGTGAACAATAGAGAGATCCAAGCTGTCTCAAACAAGGACTGACCTCCACCTGTGCACCATGGCCTGTGTGTGTGTGTGTGTGTGTGTGTGTGTGTGTGTGTGTGTGTGTGTGTGTATGTGTGTGTGTGTGCAGATTTTTTTTATTACAAAGATTTTTCTCCCAAACTTTTATAAAGACCTTTGTAATTCCACCTTGTGCTTTTAGATCTTTGATCTACCCTACTTGTCTATAAGCTCCTTTGATGGTAAAGGCTAGACATGATTTATTTTTGTGTTTCATAGTAAAGAGTATTGTGGTAAATATTTGTTGGGTGAAAAAATAGATCGATATGATTGCATCATAGACAATGATGGTTGTTAGGTACCAAGGCCCTCAGCAGTGCTCTCCATGTCTAGGCTGCTGTGATTTGTAGGCTTGAATTGCTTCTGTGCCCTTGGCTTAGTTCATCAGTGTATTCTAGTTGGAAGAAAAATATTAGCTAAAATCTTGGAAAATCTATACCATAAAATACATTTAAAAACTTGGCCAAGCAGTGGTGGCGTACAACTTTGATCCCAGCACTCAGGAGACAGAGGCAAGTGGATTTCTAAGAATTCAAGGACAGCCTGGTCTACAGAGGAAGTTCAGGGATAGCCAGGGCTACACAGAGAAACCCAGTCTTGAAAAGAAAGGAAGGAAGGAAGGAAGGAAGGAAGGAAGGAAGGAAGGAAGGAAGGAAGGAAGGAAGGAAGGCAGGCATTGGAATATGAGGTCAGAGAGATGGCTTAGCAGTTAAGAACATGGACTGCTCATAAAAAAGACCCAGGTTTGATTCCCAGCATCCCTGTCAGGTGCCTCATAGAGCTGCCTGTGACTCCAACTCTAGGGGGAATCCAATACTGCTGGCCTCTGCAGATACTAGCTCTCATGTGCACATACCCACACACGGACACACATATACATAATTAAAAAATAAAAATAGCTGGGCATTGGTGGTGCACACCTGTAATCCAAGTACTCAGGAGGCAGAGGCAGGCAGATCTCTGTGAGTTTGAGACCAGCCTGATCTACTGAGTGAGTTCCAGGACAGAAAAAGCTACACAAAGAGACCCTGTCTTGAAAAAAGAAAAAAGAAAGAAAGAAAATGAAAAAAAAAGAAAGAAAAATAAATCTTTTAAAAGCTTGGAACACTATTCTGTTGATATATTGAAATATTTTAAGTATACCTGATATATGAAAATGAATTTATCATTTTTACATAATAAGTATGAGTTTCTATTTGTGTTAATTTAAAACTTTTGGTGTTTTTTTAATCAAAACTTAATTTTTTCTGTACACTGTACATGAATTACTTAATTCATTAAATTGTTTCTGTGTGTTTTTATTTAACTGAAACCTACCCTGACAGACTTAAGGAGGGATTGGGGTGAATTGAGTATCTAAACAACTTTAGAAAAACTGCCAATCAGCTTTCTGAAGCAACTAGTCCCCTTTATGTGACTAGCAATGGTGAGCGGGAATAAAAGAAGCACTGTGATCATTCCAGGTTAGGTGACATGAAGCAGGTTCTGGCCAAGCCAGGATTTATGGTCATCCTAAAGTAGATGACTATGAATACATTAAATATCTGTTTTCACTTGTATTATATTTGTTTTAAGGGAATTATTTCATAGACAGCCTGATAAGCCATAGAAGAAATGTTGTGGAAAGTATTAGTAAATTTTCTTTAATATAAAATAAAGGGTACTGGAGCTAGAGAGATGGTTCAGTGGCTAAGAACATTTGCTGTTCTTGTAGAGGACTCCTGTTTGTTTCCATTACCCACATGGTGGCTCTTTAACTCCAGTTCCAGAGGATCCCAATGCCTTCTGACCTCTGGGCACCAGGTTCAATGTGGTACACGTACATGCAGGTATAAGAAATCTTTAAGAACAGGGCAGTGAGGGACTTCATCTTTGCTCCTCAAAAAAAATAAAATAAAATAAAAATAAAGAAACTTGTTCAATGTTTTTTTTCTTCTATCTCATGAGCAAAAACTAATAACAAATAAGTTTGCCCAGATATTGGTTAATTTTATTTTCATTTCTCTTGAAATTGCCCCTACTATATCTCCCATGATATATTATATCCTGAAAAAAACAAAAGGAAGAAAATACAATGTGTTGCCATTTGAAACAGGTGAATAGAATAGATAAGCAAGTGTAGAGTTACATAAATCTTTACAATTTGGAGTGTACACAAAACCCCAGAGAGCCTTGTTTCACATTTAAAGAGCAGGTTTAGCACATGAATTATGATAGAAATGTTTTTGTTGTTCTTGAAAATGCCTTTGTTGAGACTGGTTTTTATTTCTGGAACATTTTTTGTTTGCTTGCTTGTTTTTGGAAACAGTTTCTTTGTGTAGCCTTGGCTATCCTGGAACTAGCTCTGTAGACCAGGCTGGCCTCAAACCTCATAGAAATCTGCTTGCCTTTGCCTCCTGAGTGCTGGGATTAAAGGTGTGTACCACCACCACCTGGCTCATTTCTGGAACATTTATTTATTAGTTTTACTTAACTTTTTCAGCTGAATAATTATTCTTGGCATTCCTCCTTGTTCTACTTCAGGACATTAGCAGGAAGCACAGTGGAAAAAACTGGACTCTGGTAGACATTGCTTTAGGGCTATTATACAAAAGGTTTTCTCTGTATCTCTTGAATGTTCCTTATCAGACAGCCGGGATCTTTGGAGAGTAGTGGGTCCACTGTCATCTTCAGAAATATGAACAAGGTGGCTCATGGTTTGTACATTTTTTTAAAATGCATGTATTTAGTTAACAAAAGCTGCAAACATGCTTTACTAAGTAATCCTTGGGTTACACCAGTGCATTTCTGAAGGAAAGCCATCCTGTCGGAGAACTGTGCTTACAAGCACGAGGGAGTGAGTGGGGTTTGTGTTCTGTGAAGCAGCAGATAGGAGAGGGGGGGAAGCCAGAGGTCTGCGTGGAAGACCACGGGCTGTGGGAGACAGTAGAGAGTTCGGACTAGACCCTGGAGCAGAGTCAGAAGTGTTGGGATACATCTTTTTCCTCCCGAGTTGATCATCTTCTTGCATTGCTGAGATTTCCACAATCTGTTTCCATGCTAGACAGACTTCCTGCGGTGACAGACAGTTCTGTCCTGTGCTGTGCAGTATGGAAGCCACTAGCCATGGCTGTTATTTGCGCTTTAAGTATGGCTGGTGGGACTGCCATATTTCAAGGAACTAAATTTTTGTTCATTTTATTTCATTGTATACTAAATGAAGTAGCCCGATGTGGCTGCTAGCTATATATGGAACAAGGAAGACCTGCTTGGCGCCAGATATCCCTGATGTCACACTCTGTTCAGAGCTTTCTCTAACCTTGGATATAAGTACCTGATTTGTTGAATTCAATTGACAGTAGGGAGGAGGGAGAGTTGGAAGCTCCTGGACTTGGCGGTGGCCTGGCGGGTCCTTTGGGCTCTGATGGTGGTACTCTTATTGTAATTTTGTCACGTGTTCAGTCTGACTCCTTCTGGGTATCTAGACATTGTATAATCACTAATTTAAGCTTTTAAAATAGATACACACAGGTACAGTGTGTGTGTGTGTGTGTGTGTGTGTGTGTGTGTGTGTGTGTGTGTGTGTGTTTGTGTGTTCCTAACAACAGCTATACTTCCAGTGTTTCAGATCCTTAGTGTCTTGTATAGAGACTTTTTTGGGGGGGTTCAAATGTTTAGGCTCTAGAATGGCCCTGAACCTAAAAAGTAGCAGGGGAAAAAAAGGAGAAGGAAAAGAACCATGTCTCAAGGGAAGCTTCTTTACTTAACCCCCTGAGCCTAATCAAAAGTGGCCATAGATGAAAACTACAATGTCCAGTGTATGTGGGCGTATGGGGTTGTATGTACTTTTCTAGAGTCCAGAAGTCAACTTCAGGCATCTTCCACTACTGCTTTCCACCTTTTGAGACAGGATGTCTCACTGAACCTAACTCGCTGATTGTCTAGAGTGGCCAGCCAGCCCAGGCTATCTACCTGTTTCATGTCCCTTTTCCTTCCCCTTACTTAGTCCATGGGTGACAGATGTGCACTACCAAAGCCAGCTGTTACGTGGGTTCTGGAGATCAGCACTCAGGTCCTCATGCTGACACAACAGTGAGCCATCTCCCCAGCCTTGTCCTGCCATTTTCTTGTGCCTTAAAATGGACGGCAAAGGTGACCTGATGAACTGTCAGGACCACAAGAAGGGGTTTGGGGAAATGAAAAGAGCAAACGTGAGGAGCAGGAAATGGTTGTCTGGAGATGACAGGCAAGTGCTGGTGGGGAAAAGGCAAGTCAGAAACAACCTGTGGATGGTGATTTTTAACGTTAACTCTGTTATCTTCCTGCTTCTGAGAACAGCTATTTCAGCAAGGAGCAGAAAGAAGTTTTGAGTAATCAGCTTACCGTCTTCCTCTCCTGCTGTCCTCATCCCATCTCAGTGCTGTTTCAGAATTCTCTTGAGGGAGATTAGCATATCTCATAGAAAGTTATCTTGTTTATTTGACTAATAACCAGGGACTAAGGCTTAAAAATCTATTAAGTATAAAAACAGAAGATTGTGGGAAGGGGAGATAGCTCAGTGGTTAAGAGCGTTTTCCTGCTCTTCCAGAGGACCCACGTTCAATTCCTAGCACCTACATAGTAGCAGTCTCAGGGAATCCAATGCCCTATTCTGATTTCCTCAGCACCAGGCATATCCATGGTACACAGGCATATATATGCAGGCAAAATACCCACACACGTAAGATAGAATTTTTAAAAATAAAAAAATTCAGTCTGTCACAAAATTTGAAATCTCATAGAAGTATCAAATGATCACTGTACTGTATGTAAATTTTATATTTTAAAAGGCCACTGTGAACAGCAGTTCATGGTGTTCCTAAAGCTCATATTAGGATTGACCTGGGATGTTTGGAGAACATTGAAGACAAACTGCAGACTTGGGAGAGGAATGAGTTCAGTTTTTGACAAGGGATATAATTGGTTAAATCGATGGATATATGCATCTGGACCTCAGAGAAAAGACCCAGACACAGAGTGTAGGGTTGTGAATTGTAAATAGTTTATTGCACTTGTTGGCTGAGGAAGGTCATGTAGGGACAGGGTGAGAAAAGAAGGAAGTCTAGGGCTAGGGATGAAGTTCAGCAGTGAGTACTTACCTAATATGCCTGGAGCGCTAAGTTTTAGTGTCAGTACTGCAAAGAAGGCAAAGGGTTAGGACTAAGCTTTGGCGAATGTTAGTGTGTGTGTGTGTGTGTGTGTGTGTGTGTGTGTGTGTGTGTGTGTGTGTGTGTGTATGTATGTATGCATGCATGCATGCATGTATGTATTTACTTACTTTATGGCCCAGCCACAGTTTCCCCTCCCTCCTCTCCTCCCAGTTCCTCCCCCAACCCCTGTCTGTTCCAAACCCCCAATGCACTCCTCCTCCATTTCTGTTTAGGAGAGGGCAGGTCTCTCATGATATCAATAAAACATGGCATAGCAAGTTACAGTAAGACTAAGCCCCTCCCCATGATTTAAGACTGGGCAAGGTGACCCAGTATCAGGAGTAGGGTCCCAAAAGCCTATAAAAGAATGTAAAAGACAGCCCCTGTTCCTATTGTTAGGAGTCCCACAAGAGGACCAACCTACACAACTGTCACATGTATGCAGAGTGCCTAGATCAGTCCCATGCAGGCTCTCTGGTTGTCTGTTCAGTCTCTGCGAGCCCCTATGAGCCCAGGCTAGTTGATTCTGTGGGTTTTCTTGTGGTGTACTTGACCCCTCTGGCTCCTACACTCCTTCCTCCCCATCTTCTGCAGGATTCCCCAAACTCCACCTACTGTTTGGCTGTGGGTCTGCATCATTCATCAGTTGGTGGACAAAGCCTCTCTGATGACAATTGGGTTAGTCACCAGTCTGGTCACAGGAGATGGCCAGTTCGGGGTAGTATCCACTATTGCTAGGAGCCTTAGCTGGGGTTATCCTTGTAGATTCCTGGGAGATTCCCTTGTGCCAGGTTTTTAACCTGTCTCCAAAATGCCCCCCTTTCTAGCAGTCTTTTTTAGTACTCTCCCCTTCCATCCCCCCCCTCCAACCTGATGGCTCATGTTCCCATCCCCACCCGCCCTCAGTTCACTCACGAAATCTCTTCTGTTTCCCCTTCCCAGGGAGATCCATGCATCTGCCCAGGAACCCTCCTTATTACCTAGTCTCTCTGGGTCTGTGAATTGTGTATGGTTATCCTTTATTTTGCAGCTAATATCCACTCGTGAGGGAGTACATACCGTGAATGTTAGTATTTAATAAAGAGGAAGAATAAGTAGCATGTAAAAAGAAGAGACAGAGACCACGTAGGTAGGAGAAAAAACTAAGAGAATGCAATGCTAGGTGTTTCAAACAGACGGAATGTCTGGAGTAACAAATGAAGCCCATTTATCCCTTATCATGGAGTACAGGGAAGGCTCTTCATGTTCTGACTGCTGCCACCTCCTTGACCTCACCCCTTCCCCGTCACCCTGCACCGCCCTGCTCCTGCTTTTAGTGCGTGTCAGGCTCTTTGCTGTCGCACAACCCAAGTGCCCCATGCTCCCTTTGCTGGATGTCCTTTTTAATCGGGCACTGAAGCCCTTGAGACTGGAGTTGCCAGGGTTTTGTTGTATTTCATCATGTGATTAAAATTAAAGTTTGCTTGGGCCTCAATTTCTGTTCCAAGTAAAACATTAAAGATGAGTTAAAGAAAATGAATCTTTTCTTGACATTTATTTATTGTGTTTGTGTCTGTATGTATACACACGCACAAGTGGAAGTTAGAGGATAGATTATGTTGGTTCTCTTCTGCCATGTGGGTCCTGGGAATTTAAGTCAGGCTTGTTCCTGCACCCACAAAACCATCTCACTTGCCTGTAAAACTTTGAATATATGTCAGTGATAGCACAGAAGAACTTTGGCTTCCAGAAAGCAGTCTTTCCCTAAAGCATCTGGCATATTGAAATGATAAGGCTACATTTTACACTTTCTACAAATGCAAGATAGAATAATGAGAGAAAGCTGAAAAAGAAGTGACTGGAATCTGCTCTTGGACATGTGTCAATAATGAATGACAAATGCATTACAGTATTAATAATGCATTGGACACAAGATAGCAAATAGACTATCTTTCTGCATTGCTGAACATTGAACTTGGGTCCTTGTGCATTCTTTTTAAACTTTTTATTTTAGGCTCAGTAAGTTGTCCCGGCTACCCTTAAACTTGCTCTGTAGCTCAGGCAGGCCTTGATTTTGTACTTTCTTGCCTTAACTTCCACACTTGCTGGGGTGACAGGCAAGCGTTAGGCAGCTGACAATCCCTTTCTCCCATCCAACCACTAACCAGATGGGGTGAGATCAGGCGTTTTCTGAGTGGTAGAGAAAACACTTAACAGTGCCTGTACAGTAGAGGGTAACAGGAGGCTGGGGGATTACAGGGGTGCTGACTGATGTCATGCTGATTAAGTTCTCCAACTAAAGAACAGAAAATCCTGTATTCTCTCTAACTATGAAGCTTAGTTCTTCAGAAAGAATAAATGGTCACATTCAGTGACCATTTTATGTTATTCTCCTTAGCAACCTGGGGCTTCAGAAAACTCCATGAGAGGAAAAGTGACCCCTGTAGAGCCTTCTCTATAATTTCACTTTTTTTTCCCCAAAAAGCCAGTTTTTGTAGCTATCTTGATTGATGTGTATTGAACGTACTTTTGTTATCTTAAACACCTACTCTAAGCTCAAGATTTTCCTTATATAGCTCTCATCTCTCCATAATGCAACACAAAATGGTTTTTATTGCTGACTATTTTCTGCTGGGCTCTTCACAGCAGTCCCGACCTTACCTGGTTTGGGGTCTTATTTTAGAAATGGCCTTGTTCTCTGGTTTTATTTTAAATGGTGGTTGGTTTAAGCTTTCCAACACTTGATCTAACCAAAAGCCCAAAAATCAGTTTTTAAGCCTTGTTGCAAAAGGCATCATGACTGTGGAAGACTGAAAAAGAAAAAAAAATGGAATAAATTAAAATGAATGCTTACATGCAGATCCAGAAACAAAATTGTTTCAAAATACACTCTAGATCCATACCAAGCCTCCCCACCTGTAAGAATTTGAAGACCAGAAAGGCTGACTCACTTGCTACAATTATAAACTGGTAATGAGAATATGTTATTTTTATTGTTTTCATGAAAGACAAACATATCAGTTCTGGTTCTAACATACAAGTTGTTCATAAAGGCAGTACGACCACCACTACCTAGTTGTCTTTGACAAGGGAGAATGTACTATAAATTTTTCTTTCTAATTTTCTGAGCTTATGAATATTTACTAGTAGCACAGTTTTATTGTCATCGTTGGCTGTAGTATAACAGTGTATCTGGACTTGAGTCTAGCCTTGACTCTGAGACTTGTGGGAAAACTTCTTAACCACTATGAACTTCAATTTCTTGTTCTGGAAAACAAGCAGTAATACATATACATGTACATATATATACATATAAATAAGCAATAATACATATACATGTACATATAGTTACAAATAAACAAGCAATAATGCGTATACATGTATATATATACATATAAATAAGCAATAATACATATACATGTACATATATACATATAAATAAGCAATAATACATATACATGTATATATAGTCACATATAAACAATCAATAATACATGTATACATATAAACAAGCAATAATGCATATACATGTACATATACACATAAATAAGCAATAATACATATACATGTATATATAGTCACATATAAACAAGCAATAATATACATGTATATACATATAAACAAGAAATAATATATGTACATAAACAAACAAACAGTAATACATATACATATGAGTCATCTCTGAGGAGATAACTATAAGGTTCTTTACTTTTAATTCCTAACCCATGCCGGGCGGTGGTGGTGCACGCCTTTAATCCCAGCACTCGGGAGGCAGAGCCAGGCGGATCTCTGTGAGTTCGAGGCCAGCCTGGGCTACCAAGTGAGTTCTAGGAAAGGCACAAAGCTACACAGAGAAACCCTGTCTCGAAAAAAACCAAAAAAACCAAAACAAAAAAAAAAAAAAAATTCCTAACCCATGAAGGTCACCCTCTAATAGTGGCCCCCACCATTACTACTATTAATGTCACTATTTTATAAGGAAATGCTGGGTGCCCATGTAGGGTGACCATTATTTCATGGCTTAAACTGCCTAAAAGTTGGATGCTGAATTAGGCATTTTTTTTTCATATACCTTCTAGCTTATTTTATCTTTCTGTTAATCCAAAGTAAGAGCTATTGTCACCATTTCTGGCTTAAGGTGTTACTTAAATCTTGATCATCTCCGTCAGAGCCAGATTTTTACTATAACTAAAACCTCTGAGGCCAGGGATGCAGTTCAGTTGGTAGAATGGGTGTCTGCCACGAACAAAACTCTGAGTTTGATTCACTAGCACTGCATAAACTGGACCTGGTACTGCGTGCCTGTTATCGTTGTCCCAGCACTGGGATGGTAGAGGCAGGAGGACCAGAAGTTAGGAGTTATCCTCAACTACATAATAAATAAATAAACAACTATTGCTACCTATCCCATAGCATCCTACCTAGAATTGCCCTTATGACTTGAATTTAGGGGTTTTTTTTTTTTTGTACCTAATTCCTTAACACAAACAGCATGCATCTTTTGAATAATAAACCTTTCCTTATATTCAGAACTTCCAAAGTATATTTTAGCTGTGCTGATAGTTTATTCATTTGAAAATTTCAATAAGATACACTTGACTCTTAGCATTTCTGTTTATACAATGTATCCTTGTGAGACATACCAGAATTACCATTTTTAAGAAGTAGCTGTTATTGGCAGCCCATCTCAGAGAGCATAGCTCTAAACTGGAAACTCAGCTTGTACCGTTTGGAGTTATGCTTGGAGCAGATCAGAATCATTTGACCCATTTTAATACCTATTTCAGCATCCATTTTCGGTACTAAGGAGCAGCCTGAAAAAGTATCTGAGTGTTTTGCTCTTTGTCATGTTGCTGTATGAGGATGCTTCGCCTTCCCAGTGGATGCTGAGGAAGCCTGTCATCATCGTTAGTGCTCATTCAATGTGAACACCTGTTTTAACTAGGCACTGGAGATGCAAACATGAATAAAACATGATTCCTGTTCTGGAAAATTTCATAGTTTTCTGAGGGAGAGGGGGATATTTAAAAACCTAATTATATGTCAAAGTAAGACACTTTATATAATAATATATGGATTAAAATGTTATAGTGATGTACAGGAGGGATAATAAGTTGGGGGAGGAGTGATAGAATTTCAAAAATGAAATGATATTTAGGAAAATTTTGGAGGTTGGGTGGGAGTTTGTGTTTAGAGAGAGAAGAGCAAGGGTGGATGAGAGGATATTCTATGCAGAAACGTACGGCTCGGAACATGCTTAGGTAAGGAGAATGTCTTCAGAGGGCTACTGAAAAATGCTGCATGAGGAGAGAAGAGGAGTTTGAATTTTGTCCTCTTGGTGACAATCATTGAAGATTTTTAAATTTGACTGACGTAATCAGATTCGACTTTGAGAACTCATAGTAGTTTGGAATCAGAGGAAGACAGGACGCAAGGACCAGTCAAAAAATGTATTTGTGCCTGGTGGTAGTGATGCACGCCTTTAATCCCAGCATTCAGGAGGCAGAGACAGGCAGATCTCTGTGAGTTCAAGGCTAGCCTGGTCTACAGAGTGAGTTCTAGGACAGCCAGGGCTGTTACACAGAGAAAGCCTGTCTCAACTCCCCCTGGGAAGCTGTGTCTAGATTTTTGCGAGTTCAGTGGCAGCTTGGACTGCATAAACGACCCTGTCTCAAACAACGGCATCAAAACAAAAAACAAAAAAACAAAAAAAACACTTATTTTCCAAGCAGAAGACAGAAGTGTATGCTGGCAACCACTGCGAGATAAGAGAAGAGTCACTAGATTTGAGAGTGTTTTTGTAAAATATCAAGTGAATTTTGTGATCAAAATGGTGCTGGACCTGTTGGCAATAAGGGGTCGGGGGAGTGAGGTCTAACTTAGTGGCTAGTAGATTAGCAGAGCTGGAGAAATGTTAAAAATAAAATGAGGATTGTTTCATTCCACACATGGTAGATTTCGCCTTCTTAGGAACATTCCAGTAGGCAGGTCTGGATCTGAATCTTGGGAGAGAGAGGTAACTGTAGTAATATTTTGATTCTTTTTTTCACTGTTTATTTTTCCAATAAATGCTAGGGTTCTCAAACGTTTACTGATTTTGGTCTCAAGAAGGTGATTGCAGAATCAAAACATAAATTCCTAAGCTTCTGATAACTGAAAAGGCCGTTGAAAGAAAAAAATTATAGGTTTCTATTATAGTTATTTCAGCCTTTAATTTCTTAAAATATCTTTGGGGGGAAATGGCATCTATTTTTTAATTCCTGAGTTTTCTATACTGTGTGTACTGACTGTGACAAATGAAGTCCGTTCAGGATCACAGATAAGGGATCCTTAAACCTTTTGTTTTGTTGGTGCAAAAACAAAATTTAAAATTGAATCCTTAATAAATACTCACTCTTAATTTATATGCTTATCTAATATCAGCTGTAGCCTTGGTTGAATGTGAGGGAAACTATACATATTAAAGAATGAAGCCACAGCATCACCTCTAGGAGGAAGTTAAAACCCAGGGGACTCCCCCATTTAAATAATAGAGCTGTGTTCCTTCTGAAATTGAGAGGGTAGTAGACAGTTCTTCAAAAATCTTTCCTAACCCCAAATTTGATGTCAAACAAAAGATACAGGTGGTTGTAAAGGATTTAAGCAGGCTTTAAATAGGTGAATTGTTACGATTTTTAGATGATCTTTTATGTTTTCTCTGACAGTTTCATACATGATACAGTATGTCTTGATTATACCCACCGCAACTCTCACCTCACCCTTCTGAGGAACACCTCCCAACATAACCCCTTCCTTTTTACCTCCACCCCACCCCACCCCTGCGTGCGTGCGTGCGTGCGTGCGTGCCTGTCTGTCCGTCTGTCTGTCACCCCTTGAGTCCAGCTAGTGTTGCCTCCTGGTCTTGACCACAGCTGCCGTGAATTCACGAGTGCAGTGATCACGTCGTGTCCAGAAAACCACATGTCCCAGCTCGCCTTTCTGTTACCTGGCTCTTAACCTTCCTACTGCCACATCTTTGATGTTTCCTGAGCCTGGTGGCAGGGAGTTGATACAGATGTCCCCTTTAGGAATAAGCACTCAACAGTTACTTATTCTGAGCACTTTGACTAGTTATGGGTCTCTGTATTATGGCCCACAGCAGAAAAAGGCTTCTCTGGACAAAGTTGAGAACAGCACACTAATCAGTGGGTCTAAACATATTTATGAAGTAATTTAACAACATGTCCATTTAACAAAACAATAATAGGTTCTCCCTTAGGGCCTATGACCTTCCACACCGTGGGCTTTGGGCCAGGTTTATAGTACAAGGCATAAATTCACTCCTGTGGAGCTGGCCTGAGGTCCAGTCAGAAAGCAGTTGGTTACCCCCATAATGGTCATACCACTGTTGTGCCAGTGGTCGGTCAGTATTGTAACATTCTGGGTCCAGGACTGGGTAAGACCATTGATGTTTTTCCCCCAGTGGCTTGCATTGCACCATCTAGCACTCTGACAACTACTTAGCAAGGAGAAAGTTTTCAATTCAGTTCCAGCTTGATTTCTCTGTACCCTTGCAGCTAAGATGAGTTGTGTCTTTGACAGTAGGGTCTTATAGACTAACTTTGGTGAACAGCCAAGAGCAGTGGCAATAACCTGTGTTGTTTTGGGGGCCTCTGGGCTCTCCTACATCACCAGCTCAAAGGGAAGCATCCCATGCTTGGTACTGAGATTTTCATTTAATAACCTATGTCTACCAAGGGGTGCTACATATTTATGACATCCTTTCTTTGTGTATTTAAAAAATAAGTTGAGCACACCTTATCCACATGAAATTCTAGTTGTCGTTGTTACTAACTCAATTCTGTTTCTTGAGCTGGGATACTTTTCCTTTACTTTGTTCTTACTGCAGTGAAATGTAGTTGCCTGCTGTTTAAGGCAGCTTCGGTAGAGTGCACCCAGAAGTGGTTTGTTTCTATATTTAGAAAACCATAGGGTTTATAAAGCAGTTGCAGATTCCTTTGGGATAAAATGTTTCTATAAATGTAACATTTTTAATGAAACTATTATTATCCCCCATTAGAGAAATAGAGCAGCTAATATATGTGGGTTTATGGGCACAGCATAGATGCAAACATATTTTCTTAAGAGCTAAGGGTATTTTAAATACTTACAATTAATCGTGTGTATTCTATTTTTATGTTCTTAATCTTAAATTGCAGAGCTTTTACCCAAGTATTTACCTTTGGCCCAACGTTCCGAGCTGAGAATTCTCAGAGCCGGAGACACTTGGCTGAATTTTATATGGTTGAAGCAGAGATTTCTTTTGTTGAAAGCCTTCAGGATCTCATGCAGGTAAGTATACAGTTTGTCATTTTCAGGAATCTCTGACATTACAGTCCTCCTGCATTATAGAGATTCATGGGGTGGAGAAAAAAAACATCTATTTGATTAAGATACTTTAATTCCTACTTCACAGAACAGTTGGGAATTGGGCAGATGGTGGAGAGGGAGAGTGTGTGTGTGTGTGTGTGTGTGTGTGTGTGTGTGTGTGTGTGTGTGTGTGTGTGTGTGAGTGATACTTAGTAATCACGCAGAAATAATTAACTTACTATTTTAAATTCTCTGTCAATGATATTTGGTTATTCACTCTCATAGTTTGGATTTATAACTATGTTTAGTTTAGTAATTCTTGTTAGCTTTACTTTCTATTCTGTGTGTATCTTATACTCCTATTCACCCCGTAAATGATTTTTTGCTTTTCAAGACAGGGATTTCTCTGTGTAACAGCCCTGGCTGTCCTGGAACTCATTCTGTAGACCAGGCTAGCCTTGAACTCACAGAGATCTGCCTGCCTCTGCCTCCCAAGTGCTGGGATTAAAGGTGTGCACCACCATTACCTGGCTGTAAATGACCATTTTAAAGCATGGGCACTACAGGCAGGATAGAGTCATGACCTTACACGGCCCTTCTTTTTCTAATAAACTCTGTGACAGATTTATTGCCAGTGGAGTTCTTTTCTTTTTTAATCATCTATATGGGGGAGGGAGGGAGGGAGGGAGGAGGGAGGGAGGAGGGAGGGAGGGAGAATGAATGCTCAAATAGGCCAGTGATGTTGGATCCCCCTGGAGCTCAAGTTATAGGCAGTTGTAAGCCGTCCATCATAGGTGCTGGGCACTGAACTTGGGTCTTCAGTGAATAACAACTGAGTCATCTCTCTACCTCAGGTTTTTGTTTTTAAGATTTATTTTATATGTGTGAGTGTTTTACCTGTATGTATGTATGTATATGCACCACATATGTGCCTGGTGCCAGCAGAAGCCAGAATAGGGTGTCAGAGCTATTGAACCTAGTGCTGTAAACAGTTGTGAGCTACCATGTGGGTACCAAGAGTCACCCAGGTAAGAATGGCAAGTGCTCTCCACTGCTGAGCCATCTCTCCAGCCCCGGCTGTTAGAGGTTTTAAGGAGCTTTTGAGAACAGGGTCTATAAGGAAAGGATTGGAAAAGCATTGAGTAGAGGGGAAGTTGAACTGTGGTGCATTTAGCGAGACCTCTACCTTTTCTATGAGGAAGTTAGGAGCTAAAAACAACTTTCCCTTAGGAGAATAGGGGCATGGGCATTTGTGCTTTTTCCTATCAACCAGTTATTTGACATGGTTAACTAGCCTCAAAGAACATAACCTTGAGTAAGGCAGTGCCTTTGGGCTGACAGTTCCTCAAGAGTCCATCAGCAGTTAACATTGCCAGGTAGCATATTGGGCCATGCATTTGTAATACCTTCCACTGACTTTTTTAGATCACCATCACCCATGGGACATTTCTGCTTATCCCTACAGGTGGTGATGGGCAGAGTAATTACTGCTGGTATGTAATGGCTAAAGACAGAGATGCTGTTCAACATCCTATCACTCACAGAATTAATTCTCCTCCCCAGAAGAATTATCTAGTTCAAATGTTAATAGTGCCTCTGGAATAACCCTGATGCTGACCCTAGGGAGTTAAGCTCTGAGCCTTAAAAGACAGTATGTGTTCCTTAAGCTGTTTTATTTGAGCTCATCACCCAGTGTCTTTTCTTCACTTAGATACTGAGAGCATCTTAAGGAAAGGAACCACTTACTCTCAGACCGCTCTGTATCTGCCTCCACTGCACTTAGACTGCCTCAGCAAACATGCCAAAGGGAAAGGTTATGAAGATGACATGTAAATTGTTTGACACATGACAGGATTGCAAAATACCTTTATTTCTTCAAGGTTTTTTCATAAGAACATTGAGAAATGGATATGTAAATACCACTGTAGGAAATGTAAACAGAATTCAGCTCCAGATTTTCATAAAGTGGTTAAAGGCACTTGCTGCCAAGCCCAATAACTAAAGTTTGATCCCTGGGACCCACATGGTAGAAGGCAAGAACTGATTCCCGCTGACCTTCACAGAGATACCATAACATCACAAAATTAATCAAAAATGTGATAATGGGGCCTGGAGATGGTTCTGTGGTTAAGAACAGTGGCTACTCTTCCGAAGGACCTGGGTTTGATTCCCAGCATCCACATGGCAGCGCACAACCATCTGTAACTCCAGTTCCAGGGGATCTGATGCCTTCTTCTGGCCCCCATAAGCATCAGGCACGTACATGGTATGCAGTTGTACGTATAAACAAAACACCCATACATCTAAAATAAAAAATAAATATTTTTAAAAATGTAATAACATTGCCGGGGAGTGGTGGTGCACGCTTTTAATCCCAGCACTTGGGAGGATTGTAATAACAAAATTTAAAATGTATCATTATTCCATTCTGTTTTTCTCTCTCATTCATTCATTCACTATTATTGTGGTTGTTTATAGATATTTTAGCTAATGGGTTTTTGTTTTTGGTTTTGGTTTTGGTTTTGTTTTGTGTAGGTTTGTTTGTTTGTTTTTGGTTTTTGGTTTTTTGGGACAGGGTTTCTCTGTGTAACAGCCTTGGCTGCCCGGGAACTAGATTTGTAGACCAGGTTGGCCTGGAACTCACAGAGATCCACTACCTCTGCCTCCAGAGTGGTTGGAGATTAAAAGCATGAGCCACCAAGCCAGACTGCTGAGGGATTCTTAAGTACTAATGTCCAAGAATAATGTGAACCAGAACAGTATAGTCATTTTATCCAAAGCATTACCACCTAAGATACTCTTACTGGTGTTATTTCGTATATATTTCAAAATAAGTTTGGGAGCCATAAATTAGATTAGATGACCCCAGAGATGAGCAGTTCTGTGTCCAGTTGCTTTAGATGAAGTGGGTCTGGGCGTGGAGACAGCCATGCTTACACTCTGAGAAGCATGCAGTGGCTTCCTATGACAGTGCTGATTTATGTCTGTTTTATTAGCATCGTGTTCATTTAAACTTTAAGTTTTAAGGCATGTGTCCACCTCTGTTACTATGACTGCAGTCAAAATACAGAACAATTTTGGTATTACAAAACAACTCCCGACTGCTGCTGCCTTCCATTCTAACCCCTCCCACGGCCAACCGCTGGTCTGCCCTGTCTCTCTTAAGTAATTTGCCCTTTGTAGAATGTCAAGTGAGCTTCAGTGAAGTACACGTGTCCTGACTGTCTCCTGCCACTTCGTATACTGTGTACCACATTCTCCTGTTTTCTGGGTAGTGCCCTGATGCAGATGCAGCTCAGTTGTTTACCATTCGCATTGGAGAACATTTGATATAGTTGAGTCTTTGAAAGCAATGAGAAAAGTTGGTATAAACCTCCATGGGCAGGTTCACACAGGTGAACATAGTTTTCATCTCTCTTGGGTGAGGCTCTAGGAGTGAGGTTTTTTTTTCAAGAACCTGTCTGATTTACAAAGTGACTTTACTCTTTTGCATTTCTACAAGGAATATGCAAACACCAGTTTGTCTGCTCATCACCAGTACTTAGTCAGGGAGGTGTTTGTGTACGTGAGTCGGTGAAAGACACGGACAGATAGGCGCGCGCGCACACACACACACACACCACATGTGTGTTCACACAGAGAATGAATCAATGTGTGAATCTGTTAGCTATGCATCAGCATCATATTATGGTTTCATTTTGTATTTCCCCAGTATCTCTTGAGGCTTTCTATGTTACACATCTTTTCATTTGCCGACTAGCCATCAATTTCTAGTCTTTGGTCAAGTTGTTTGTTTTCTTCTTTTTGAGCTTTGATGTTTTTGGTTTTTTGAGACAGGGTGTCACTGTGTAGCCCCGGATGGCCTTGAGCTCAGAGCTCTGGCCCTGTCTACTGCCTGAGTGCTGGGAAGGTGTGCACCACCATACCTGTCCCTTTGTTGTCCAGCTTTGAAATGTTTTCATTTTCAAATGTAAATTCCTTTTCCAGATACATAATTTGCAAGTATTTCTCCTGATGTGGGTGGCTTGTCTTTTCCCTCTCCTAACAATATCATACACAGAGAAAAAGGTTTTATCTTTGGTGATCATTAATTTGCCAATTTAGAACTGGCACACATCTACAATCCTCCACTTAGGAGGGAGAGGCAGGAAGATTATAAGGTCCAGGCTAGCCTAAACTACAAAATGAGGCTTCTTCAAAACGACAAAGCAAAAATTACCATAAAAATAAAAATCTCAAAAATGTAAAAGTACCCACGGTTCATAGGATATGGTGGCACACACCATTTCTTCTGTTCTATTTGGTGCATTTAAGTTTTGACTTGGAATGTTACAAAAAAAAATTTTTTTTTCCTTCATGAATTATAAGTAATTACTAAAGACTACTTTAGTAAATTTTAAAAACATCTTATACTCAACCCTTCACCCTAGTTTCTGGTTTTATCAGATGTAGTATTTATAGAACTTAGTCTGAAAGTCAGACTTGAGGAAGGAAGCAGAGGTTTCCATCTTCAAATTGCCTGCTCATAAGACAGCAATTTAACAACCCAGGTGGTCCAAGTCTTGTGTTCTTCCACAGTACAGAAGGACCACCCCGTCCGCCTGTTCTTTGCCCTCCTGCTACGTGTGGGCTTTGTTAATAGCTGAGGGATAGGACCCTTGTAAGCCATTTAGTCACCTGGCTGGCTGGCTGTCTCCCTGCTGTGTGGGAAGGTAATAGCAGCTAGAAGTGAAGGGAGGACCTTTCGCCACTGATTGCTCCTCCTTTTTCAAGTCCTCTGACGACTCCTCTCTCCTTTGGATTGCTCTGCCCTTCTTTTCCTTTTAGAATGTAAACATTTGGTGTATGGTGTTTTAGGCATTTGGTTTTTTGAAACAGGATCTCATATATCAGAGAGTGATCTTGAACCCTTGATCCTGCCTCCGCCTCCCACGGGCTAGGGTTATATGTAGACGAATTACTAAATGGTCTTATTAATAAAAATCTCTGAGCCAGAAATTGGGGTTAAAGCCTGAGAGAGACCAGAGGAATAGGAAAAGCCACAGCTAACCTCACCTCACCAACTCCGCAGCTTCCAAAGCAAGCTACTTCCTGTCTACCCACACCTGTATGCCTTTCTGGTCTGTTCTCTCATTTGCTCTCTCAGCCCAGCTACATCACTTCCTCTTCCTGCCCAGCTCTGTCACTTCCTGTCTGTCTTTACAGACCTACAGACCTCCGTGGTTAGTGTTGGGATTAAAGGTGTGTATCACCTGCCTGGCTCTGTTCCCAGTGTGGCCTTGAACTCACAGAGATCCAGTCAGATCCCTGCCTCACAAGTGATAGGATCAAAGGCATGCGCTATCACTGCCTGACTCTTTGAGTGGCTGTTCTGTTCTCTGACCCCAGATACATCTATTGGGGTGCACAGTAAATCAGCCACAGTTATAGCTGTGCTGCTGCCACGCCTCCTATTGATGCAGTGCTGGGGAGCTAGACAGCACTCCCCACTAAGCCATAGAGCCAGCCCTGTTCATAGTAATAGTTTACATCTTTACGATGGTTAAATATCTCTCCTCTCCTTAGACTGCAAAGCCCTCAGAAAGTTTGGCTTGGTTTTATCTATTCCCTCCAACTTTTTCTTTACTCCTATTTCATCTTGGGATTCTAACTTGCTTTTCTACCCCCAAATTAGTCATCATTGCTGTTTACACTATTGGTGACTTAGAAATGCAAACTCTTGGCTAGGTGTAGTGGCAGACTAATAATCCCAGCACTTTCTGTGAGTTTGAGGCCAGCCTGGTCTACATAGTAAGTTCCAGACCAGCCAGGGCTACACAGTGAGACCTAGTCTCAAAAGAAATAAATTTAGTAAGTAAACCAATAAATAAATAATTTCAGAAATATTTTCTATTGTAGTCACTGCTTCTTTCTAAGGAAAACATATCTCCCATGAGTCTTCCAGGGATATTCATGGTAGAATTAGTTCTTATATACTAATTTATGTTTTTATATTTTAACATCCAAAAGTATATATAATTATCATTTCAATGCATGTTGTTGCTTCTCAAGTTTCCAAGTTTCCTTTCATTTACCATTGACTGACCCATCTATGCAAAAAGTTCTCTCTTGACAAAATCTAATAACATATATATTTCTCTGAACCAGAAACTAACTAATACACAAGATTATTTCATATAATTTTCACAACAATCCAGTGAATGAAGTGCTGTGATTATCTTAATTCTGTAAGTGAGTCCATTAATAAGTAAAGAGACACCAGTCAATGATAGCTGTTCATTTGAAAGCTCTTTTCAATACCAGTATTGATCTGACTTGCTCTAGTACATTCAGGGGTTAAGGAGCTTAATGGACTTTAGGTGCTGGAAGCTGGAGGGTGGCCTTTCAAGCCCTGAAGCTCGGTTGGGTTTTGTGTAAGACTGCTGTTCAGGCAGTTCTGTCTCGTTTCTCTTAGGTCATGGAGGAACTCTTCAAGGCTGCCACTGAGATGGTTCTCTCAAATTGTCCTGAAGATGTTGAACTGTGCCACAAATTCATAGCTCCTGGCCAGAAGGTAATACATTTGTGGATAAGGCCAAATTCATGGCACTTTAAGTATATTAATTATATATAATGGATATAATTACATTTAAATTTTGTTCTCTTTTGTCTTATCAAGGACAGACTAGAACATATGCTAAAAAACAACTTCCTAATGTAAGTAGAAATTACAATTTTTCTGGACTTTGCGCATACTTGGCCATTATATCACATGGAGTTATAATTTTTGTTTATATATATCTCTGTGTTTATGAAAACAGATTTGAGGAAAGACCCATATTCTAATTATTTTTTATTGCTCTTATACTTAATTCATAGTTAATAAATCATGTACCATTAATAATACATGAATTATAGCAAAATAAATGAACATAGTAATTATGATTTGTATTACTAAAATTCATACCTTGTACAGTAATCCCTTGGTATCCGTGAAGGTTGGTTCTCTGAACTCCGTGTATACTAAAATCTGAATAGTTAAGGCCCTCTATATAAAATGCCATACTTTTTGCATATAACCCATACACACCTTCATACCACAGAGTACCTGTAATATTTAATACATAACAAATAGTATGATTAGATCCCCAAACAGTTCAAGTAAATTATAGTGACTTTCCTTTTTTTCCTCAAAGCACTTGGGAAACAGTTTCTGGAAAGGCAAAGAAATATTCTTTATGCATATCAAGAAACATACTTAGTAGAGAGACTTTGAAAAGCCCATTAAGGATATCCAGTATCAGAGCTGTAATCTAAACTTGAAAGCGATGCTTTAAATTAAGAGGGAGTGGGGGTGGGGGGAAGTGGAGGAGATCGTTATCCCCAGAAGAAATATTAGAATTATTGTTTCCTCATAATGAAACAGTAGCGTAATAACTGTATAAAAACTGCCGCTTCTTAATATTTCTCAGTGTAATTGGTAGATCATTTGAAGTAATTGATGAACTAGAACATAGAACGTCCAAGGAAAGAGCTTCAGACAAAATATTTTATGTGTACAAATACTTAAATTTTGAATGTATAACATTACAAAAATTAATCATGTGTCCTCATTAAGTTGAAGCAATTAGCATTACTAACTAGTAGAGTCAGAACTCAGCCCCATTATCTTTTGTTCTGATGGAGCACATGATAATGCAAGTGTTGAATGCTAGCTTAGCAATTGGAAGCATAGGCTGAGGCAGCAGATAGGCTTTTTACTTCACAGGAGAGATCTCTGGCAAGTCACATGCATTCTCCCTAAGCTTCAGAGTCCCGTCTGCAGATACTCAACTTTTACATTATTATTACTCCCAAAACCTAATGCCACCACTATTTCCTTAGAAATTACACAGAGTGGAATTTGAAGAGAATGTTCATTTTAAAACAAAATCTGTCATTCACTCAAAGCACATCTGGCTGTATTTGCACCATAAAGACATTTTCTTGTTAGTTTGTATAGGTACAAAATTCAGAGCATAAGTTTGTACTGGTAGATTGAGCTCAGAGTCCTTCAGAAAGTTTTGTAGATTTTTTTTTAATCATCCCAAATACTGTTGCAGTATTTTTTCTTATAATTTTCAAGGAAACTGGTGTGTTCATATGCTACTAGTACGTTCATGTGCTACTGGTATGTGTGCATTTTTATGACCTTTTGGAAGGGAGGCCAGTAAATTAATCAGTATACTTCAGAATACATAAAAAATTCCAAGTTTTGATCCAATAATCCTATCTTCTCAGTGTGTAAAAATTATTCAGTTGCGTTAGGTGTGTAGTCATGATTTATAGTAGCAAAAGATTAGAAACATCTGAAATACCATTAATGGGTAACTAAAGTAAATACACACACACACACAGACACACACACATATACATAATGAGAATGTTCTGTTTTAATTCAGACAATGAAGTTCTTGGACTGTGACTAGCTCAGTTAATAGAGAGCTTCTCTCTCATGCATGGAGATTGTCTATCATGTTCAGTTCTCAGCATCACATAAAACTGTATGTGGTGGCAGATGCTTGTAATCCCAGTGCTCAGGAAGCAGAGGCAGGGGAATCAGGAATTCAGGGTCACCCTCAGCTATATAGCATATTTGAAGCTAGCCAGGGCTACATGAGACCTTGTCTAGTAAAACAAGTTCTTCATCACAATACAAAAATCTATAACATATAATATTGAGTAAAATAAAAGTGTATATGATATATGCTCTGATATTTACTCAAGTAGATGTTATAAATAATCACATATTTACTTATAATCTTCTAAAAGGATACACAAGGAAGTGGTAACAGTGAATACAGTATTTGAGAGGAGGTGCTGGGAAGATTTCACAATAGTTCAGAGCACTTGCTATTCTCGCAAAGGACTCAGATTCAATTCTCAGCACATGGAGTTACAGCAACCTTATGTAACTCCAGTTCCAGAGGATCCAACACCTTGTGGCCTCAATGGGAACCAGGCACACATGTGCTCTACATGCATACATGCACACAGGTGCTCACAAGTACAACATTTAAAAAAAAAAAAAAAAAAACATGAGAGAAGGAAGTCAGCAACTGTGGAACAAGGTGGGAAATGTATGAGCTTTTATTTTCCTCCCTCCTTCTCTCTCTCCCTTTCTTCCTTCTTTTCTTCCTTCCCTTCCCTCCCTCCTCCTCTCTTACCATCTTCCTTTCCCTTTGTAGCTCAGACTGACCTTGAACCCCTGGGCTCAAGCAGTCCTCCCATCTCAGCCTCTAGGTGTGCACACACATGTGATGGTATTTTCTCATGGTAGGCTTGTGAGTTCCTTACTGAGAAAACCAATGCGACTTTTCCTCAGCAGTCTTAGAATGCTTAGAGTACGTTAGCACGACTTCTCCCGAGGTCTGAAGAAGTGCTCATGATCTGACTACCAGTCTTGCTGCATTTCCTGGGATTTTTCCCCGTTGCTCAGTGTGCTCCAGTCACACTGACCTTTTTGTTCCTCCAGAGGGACAAACCGTTCCTCACTGAAGGCCCTGTACTTGGAATTCTTTTTGTCTAGTCTATTCCTCCCAGTTATTTTTATGGTTCATTTTCTTCATTTTCTGATGCAGGTTTCCATTCAAATGTCACCAACTAAGTGGGCCTTTCCTGAACGTGTTACCTAAAATGGTAACCCAGACACCTCCCTATTGTATTTTTCTTCGTAATGGCTACCTGGCACTGTTATTACTTGTTTACTTGCGGTTGCGGTCTCGGTCTCAGTCTCGGTCTCGGTCTCGGTCTCTCTCTCTCTCTCTCTCTCTCTCTCTCTCTCTCTCTCCCTCTCCCTCTCCCTCTCCTCTCCCTCTCCCTCTCCCTCTCCCTCTCCCTCTCCCTCTCCCTCTCCCTCCCCCCCCTTCCTCTCCCTCTCCCTCTCCCTCTCCTTCTCCCTCTTCCCCTCCCCCTCACCCCCCCACACACACACCCCTTAGCTCAAGGAAGGAAGGGGCTTTATTTTTGTCTATAGTGTCTCTAGTACCTAGAATAATGCTTAGCATCTAGTGGCTGTGACATATATGTTTGCTTGATGAATAAATAATAAGTGACGACTTTTAGAAAAGTCTTTTGTTCTTTGAACCTCAGTATTTTATACCTTTTTAGTAGAGAATTGGCGTAGCATGGGTATTGAGAGACTGCTTTCCGATGTGACTTTTGTGCATGTTGTATGCCGGGCAAGAGTGAAGTTATTGAACAGCCACTTGTCTTCATGCAGATCACATTTTCCTAGGATTAGATCAGCCTAAATTTCCAATTACTTAGTACTCATTTATGACCTCACAGATTCCATTGCGTCTTTATTTCTAGTCTAAAACAGCAGTCCCACTGTGTTAACCTTTCTACTTTTGCTTTGTTTTCTCCCAGCATGTCTTATACAGAGGCGGTTGAGATCTTAAAGCAAGCATCCCAGAATTTCACCTTTACCCCCAAGGTACTGTATGTGTGTGTGTCCCTGTTATCTTTAGCTTCATTAAATAACTTTGTTTCTTTCATTAGTAATGTAAGTATTTGTGGATCTGTGCCTAGTATTTGTGAGTTTTTGTTAGACATGGTTATTAGTCATTTTGAATCCAGTCTCACTATGTTGCCCTGGCTGACCAGGAACTCCTTATGTAGACCAAGCTGGCCTAGAACTCACAAAATTCTGTTTCTATTTTTTGGAATAGTTTGAAGAGTATTAGCATAACTCTTCTTTGAAAGTCTGATAGGATTCTACACTAAAGCCATCTGGCCCTGGGCTTTTTGTGGTTGGGAGAATTTTCATGACTGCTTCTATTTCACTAGAAGTTATACGTATTTTGAAGTTGCTTTTCTGTTGTTTCTGTTGTTGTTGATACCCGTCTTTAATCCACGGTGGTCTGACAGAGTGTTATTTCAGTTTTCTTTTTTCTGTTGAGACTTGCTTTGTGTCTGAGTATGTGATCAATTTTGGAAAGCTCCATGAGGTGCAAAGAAGAAGGTGTAGTCTTTTATGTTTGGGCGAAACGTTCTGTAGACATCTATTGTCTATTTGGTGTATAATGTCAGTTAGCTCTGGCATTTCTCTGTATAGTTTTTTTCTACAGGACTTGTCTATCGGCAAGAGTGGGGTACTGAAATCTTCCAGTATCGGTGTGTGAGGGTCAGTATGTAATTTAAGCTGTAATAGTACTTCTTTCATGGACTTGAGTACCCTTGTCTTTAGAGCATAAATGTTTAAGCTTTTAATGTCCTCTTGGTAAATTTTTCCTTTGACGAGTATATAGTGTCCTTCCCTGTCTCTTCTGATTACTTTTGGTGTGAAGTCTGTTTTGTCAGATGTTAAAATGGCTACACCAGCTTGCTTTTTAGGTCAATTTGCTTGGAATATCTTTTTCTATCCTTTTACCCTGATGTGATATCTATCCTTGATGTTAATGTGTGTTCCTTAGATGCAGCAGAAGGATGGATCCTGTTTTCATATCCATTATCTTAATCTTTGTCTTTTTATTGGGATTTTGAGACTATTAATGTTGAGAGATATCAATGAGTGGTATTTGTTGATTCTGTTTTATTTGGTTTTGGTGATTTTACTTAGAGAGAGAGAGAGAGAGAGAGAGAGAGAGAGAGAGAGAGAGAGAGAGAGAGAGAGAGACCAATTTTGATTGCTGGTCTGGGATTGTTTCTTTCATGTGTTTTCTGAGGTTGGAGTTTTCCTTCTGGCACCTTCTCTACAGCTGGATTTGTAGATAGATATTACTTAAATTTGGTTTTATGGAATGGTCTTATTTTCTCCATCTATTGTGATTAAAAGTTTTGCTGAGAATAGTAGTCTGGGCTGGCATCTGTGGTCTCATATATCTGCACGACATATGTCCAGGCCCTTCTGACTTTTAGAGTCTCATTCAGAAGTTCAGTGTTATTCTGATAGGTCTGCTTTTACATGGTACTTGGCCTTTTTCTCTTGCAGCTTTTAATATTTTAATTTTAATACTTTCCTTGTTCTGTATGTTGTGTTATTATGATGTGCTATGGGGACTTTTTTTTTCCTGGTCCAATCTATTTGATGTTCTGTATGCTTCTTGTTCCTTTGTAGGCATCTCTTTCTTTAGGACATGAAAATTTCCTTCTGTGAATTTGTTGAAAATGTTATCTGTGCCTTTGACCTGGGTTTCTTCTCCTTCCTTTATTCCTATTATGCTTATATTTGGTGTTTTCATCGTCAGATTTCCTGGATGTTTTGTTCCAGGCCTTTTTTTTAGATTTAACATTTTCTTTGATCAAGATATCCATTTCCTCTATTGTATCTTCAATGTCCGAGATTCTCTCTTCCATCTCTTGTGATCTGTTGGTAAGGCTTGCCTCTGAGGTTCCTGTTTGCATTTCTAAATTCTTCATTTCTAGATTTCCCTCAGTTTGGGTTTTCTTTATTGATTCTATTTCCACTTTTGCTGTGGGATGATCTGTATGTCCTGTGGGAGCCCTTCTTGGGTTCTTTGTGGCGTTACCCAGCAGGTCCGTATAGAGGATGATTAGGACCATGGGCCTGAGTGCAGGTGTTTGAGATGGTCTGCACTTGGCTGTGCTGGGGGATGGTCTGTATGTCAAGTTGTTCTGATTGATCAATAAATAAAACCTGATCGGCTGTGGCTAGGCAGGAAGGATAGGCGGGACTAACAAAGAGGAGAAATAAAAGGACAGGAAGGCAGAAGGACTGGCAGCAGCCGCCGCCTCAAGCTACACACTTTCTTGTCTTGAACTATTTTATTTCCTTCAGCTGTTCGTATTTTCATAGTTTTGTTTTTTTTTTTAAGGGATTTATCCATTTCTTCTTTAAGGGCATCTATCATATTCATAAAGACAGTTTTAAAGTCCTTGTCTTCTGATTCAGCTACATTAAAATACTCAAGGCCTGCTGTGCTGTGGGGTTGCTGAGCTCTAGTGAGGCATATTGTCCTGGCTGTTAGTGATTGTGTCTTCATGCAGGCATCTGAGTTTGGGAAAATTGTAATTCTAGGTGCTGATCTCTGGTCTTGTCTTTGTTGTGTGGGTGTTTTGTCGATTGGTTTTTGTTGCCTTCTATGGCTCTTAGAAGAGTGCGGTGGCTCTGTGTTGTCTGGTAGGAAATTTTTCTGGAATCCTGATAGGTGTGGCCCCTGGGGGTTTCAGATAAAATGTGTTCCTAGGTGTTGGGAGCTGACACTTAGTAATGGAGATAGGCTGGGGGTTGGGCTGAGGCTGGATAGATCAATGAGTTGGGAATGGGAGATCTGTGTGATCCACTGGAGATGGGGTGGGGTGCCTGCAGCAGGTAATTTGCTACAGAGCTGGGAGAGATGAAGATCTTCAGCTAGCATAACTGCTTCCCTGGCTGAAGTCCAGTAATGTTTTCCTTTTATGTTTGTTTGGTTTTTGTTTGTTTGGTTGGAGTTTGTTCGTTTTTTGTTTTGTTTTCTGAGACAGGGTTTCTCTGTGTAGCCCTGGTCATCCTGGTACTCACTTCATAGACCAGACTGGCCTTGAACTCAGAGATTTGCCTGCCTTTGCCTCCCACCACCCAACTGAGTAATGTTTTCTTATTCTTTCATTTTTCACCATCCACATTCCTTTATTATACATAATGTAACTGGTGTATGTTGCTTTTTTAAAATTGAATTTCCAGTAGATGTTTTTGATTGACACCAAAGAGAGACGGGGTAGGGAAAATACTGGTTGTATGATGATATTTCCTTTCTCCATTAGCGACCTGTTGATTCAGCTTTATCTTCCTGTTAACTCATTTGTATGCTCATTTGGTGCAGATCTGTGCTTGTCATTCTGTGGCTGAGGAGATCTCTGTGCTTTCTGTGGCTGACCAAACATCTAAGAGACTGAGAACAAACTCATACTAACTTCAGCAGAAAAACCCAATAATACAAATAAATATCCTTGAATGGAGAATTGTAATGATTTTCATCTATCATTATAAAAGTAGGGGCAATTTTGTAATTTTTGTTTATGCATAACTGTTACATGTAGGCCAATCTTATTTAAGTAGGGGAAATTCCTCTTTGAAAAATAAATCTAAAATAGTTTTCCCTAATTAAGCATCTTGTTTAAACTTCTTATTTAAAGTGTTTGTGGGGTAGAGGGTACTGCCAAACGTGGGAATAGTAAAGTAGTATGATGTGCTACCCTTGTCTTTGAACAGCCCTTCCCACTGGTCCCGTTGTCTTTGAACAGCTCTTCCCACTGGTCCCATGTCCAGTTGTTAGATGTGCTTACAAATTTTAACAGTACCTTGAGCTTCTTTGTTGCTGTTGCTTTAGTTCTCGAGGAAGGATCTCTTGCAGTCCAGCTACCCTCCAATTTCCTGCATAGTGAGGATGACCTTGAACTGCTGATCTTGCCTCTACCTCCCAATGGCCGGCATTATAGGTGTGCACCACCAGCCAGCACTTGTTGGTTCTATAATAATTAATTGTGTAATTTCTTTGTTTTGTTTTGTTTGAGACAGGGTTTCTCTGTGTAGCTTTGCACCTTTCCTGGAACTCGCTTTGGAGACCAGGCTGGCCTCGAACTCATAGAGATTCACCTGACTCTGCCTCCCAAGTGCTGGGATTAAAGGCCTGTGCCACCACCGCCCGGTGTAATTTCTTTTTTGATATTTCCTACCAAGCTTCATGAAGTCAGGAATGATACCTTTTTTTTTCTTACTACTATATCCAACACTTAATATGCCACCTGGAATTAATAGTCATAGTAGTATTTACTAAATAACTAGAATAGTATTATTACATAGTCATCAAAGAACATCTCATATATGAATTGGCTCTTTTATTAAAATAGAAATTCACTGAGAAAAGCTATCTCACTAAAGATAGGCTTAGTATTAGAAGTACCATCACCTGTCATTTAATTTCCTGAGACTTAGGAACAGTAACTAGGGGAGAAACTCTAGGCAATATTAATAAAAACTGTAATTCTGCATCCGTTTTATCCCTTTGGAAAGTATTTTGTTTTCCTGCTTGTGCTGTACTTGCTGAGTGCTATTCCCTGAGATAGAGCACAGAAACAATAGTGTTTATCTACTGGTTTCAGCTTTCATCTTTCCAGGCCTTTGGCCGTTCTTATTAGCAAGTATTTCCCTTGAGTTTAGTCAGCTGTGTAGCCTTGGCAGACAGCCGCACACATCACTGAGCCCCAAGGAGAGAGAGCCCTTGGAGCTGGTACCGGTTGTTTTTGTGTGTATATTTTATCCTTGTCTTCTCGTTTCTCATTACAGTGGGGTGTTGATCTGCAAACTGAACATGAGAAGTACCTGGTGAAACACTGTGGCGACATACCAGTCTTTGTCATCAACTATCCGTTAGCTCTCAAGCCTTTCTACATGCGGGATAATGAAGATGGTCCTCAGCACACAGTAAGAAGAGTGTTAAATATTCATCGAAACTGGGCCCCTACCTTGTTCTATTATATTAACTTTAAGACTATTCTCTTATTTTATACCCATCAGTCTTCCCGCTGAGCTCGGTGTTCTGTAAGCATACTTCTCATTCTTCTCACAGGGGGTTCTTAGTTTAGCAGAACCAAATGTGAGTTTCATTTTGCTTTTGCTTTTGTTTGAATAACTGAGTTCAGGAAGTGGCCTAGAACACTGAATAACAACACCAGGTTGATGTCAGGTTCAGTATTGATTAGGAGACTCCTGGGAGAGAAAACTTGCTGGACCACAGATAATGCCACTGGCGTGATAAGGCAGAAGAAGAGTCGGCTTAGAGTTCTTTTGTCTGGGCTATATATAGAAACAGTGAGGGAAGGCGATGGAGGGCTGAGGAGTTCTCAGCAGATCGCCTGTCACAGGCCTCATCTGTCTTCTCTATCTGCCTGGATCGGTTCTCTGATCTCTCCAGCCCCTTTCACCCTCCATTCTTTTGTCCACTCTATTTCAAATTGATTTTACTGTCCCAATTCACTTTCTCTTTATTCTCTTTCTCCTTTCAAGATGAGCTATAATATAAGAATATACTTTTGACTTATATGATACTTATTGAATCGCTGTATATGCAATATCATTAGTTATAAGTCTGTGAGACAAGTATATTTATCTCAAAATAGGTCAAAAACCTAAATGTTGCTATCCAGTATCTTATCACAGGTAGAAAATGAGGGTTAAAAGAAAGAAAGAAAGAAAATGAGGGTTATAGCCCAGCAGTAAACAAAACACCCCCATTTTAGGAATACACAGCTATCTGTTTGAAACTTTCCTGTTTTCTCTTATAGGACAGTATTAGTCAAATTCTGCCATCCTGTCTGAAATCCGAGAGCAATTTTGCCAAAAAACTTGTTTTCTCTATTTACAAGTGAAGACCATCATGCAAAGAGAATTTAGCTCTGCTCTCCCCACCCCACGGTTGCACTGTGTGTTCTTCCATGTCATGTCCCTCAGTGTGTGTCGTGTCCCCATCATCGTCGTCGTCGCCCCACCCCCACCCCCCCACCCCACACGGCCCCGTACTCCAGCCTGTACTGCCGGAAACCCTCCGCCTGAGCCTCCCCTTCCATGTATCGTGGGCTACCCTGCCGTATTGAGCCACCTTACTCAGGATCTGCATGGCATGTGAAGAGCTGGTAAAGCTTTGCAGCAATGTGTTTCTTTTTTTTTGTAGTCTCCATGTAACTTTCTCAGTCTAAACTCTTCCTCAGGATTGCACTTTGTTTACTTGTTTTCATTTTTGAGATCAGCCGCATTTTCTGGTTCCTTCCGTCATCTGCTGCAGCAGCTCCTGTCGGGTTCAGCGGTCATCTCCATGCCGTTAAGCCCACGGACTTGAAGTCTTTTTGATTTGACCTGTCTGCATGATCAGCACTGTCGGCTTCTTCTCTGAAAATCCTCTTACCCCGGGCTCTGTGGCATCATGGCTTCTCACTTCCTCTCTCTTTTCACTGGTTCCTCTAATTAGTCTTCTGTACAGACTGTTTTTCTCCCAGTTTATCAGATGTTGGAATTCCTTAAGTCTAATCCTGCATCTTTGCTCTTGCCCCAAATAGCTTATCAGTTATTCTCAAATAACCCAGAAATTCAGTTTAAAGAAGTCTACTCAAGGTTATCTTTTAAAACTCTGGACTCACTTCTATTATTATTATCATTATTATTATTATTATTATTATTATTTTAATTTATTCATTGGAAGGCACATGTGCATGCCATTCTAATGTGAGGGTTTAGGGGACAGCTTGCAGGAGTAGGTTCTCTTCTGCTATGTGGACCTCAAGGATCCAACTCAGGCCATCAGCCTTATCCCCTGAACTATCTCATCTGCCCGGGACTCATCTTACTGCCTCATTGACTACCATTTAAAAATCTTAAAGGCTTGTCAAAAGCAATACCCAAAACTGAGTCCATAACTTCTCTTTTCCCTTCCTCGATCATATTTGATCTATTCTTCTTCTATCTTCCATCCTTCCTTTCAATAGGATCTCAGTATGTAAGCCTGGCTAGCCTGGAACTCACTGTGTAGACTAGGCTGGCCTAAAGCTCAAAGAGAACTCAGAGAGATCCACCTGCCTCTCCCAAGTGCTGGGATTAAAGGAGTATGCCACCATATCTGGCCATGATCTTTATTTCATGTTTTTCTCTCCTTGTGATTGTGGAGACTCCGCACCTCAGTATCTGCAATCTTTCTCTCACTATGGTGTCCAAGCCATTACTAAATTCTGACATTTTACACTACTAAATATATCTTAGGTCCATTTCTTTATTTCCATGTCTGTGGTATTTAAAAGGTATTTCCATTATCTTTTAAAGTAAGATCTCCTCTGAGTCTTGCCTGCATTTTTTTCTGTGGCCTCCTAACTGCTCTTTCAGTGTATGCTTTTTTCCTCCAAGTCTCTGTTCTCATTTCAGCATGAGCTTTTAGAAAATGGAAATCTAAATGGGTGTGATAGCCCAATTCTGTAATTCCATCACTTAGGACGATCAGAAATTCAAGATTATCTTCATCTATGTAGTTTGGGGCTAACCTGGGCTAAATGAGACCCTGTCTTAAAAAATTTAAATGTAATTCTTGTCATGTTAGCTCCTTTCTTAAAACCAGTCATTGGCCTCCTTTTACTCATACCAGACCAAGTATGACTGTACCACTCTCTGCCTAGTCTCAGTTTGGATAGCCTCCAGGCTTAAGCCCCTGTACATGCTTTATCTTGAGCAGTCTTCCCAAAGATATTTACATTAGCCAGGCGGTGGTAGCGCACAACTTTAATCCCAGCACTTGGGATGCAGAGGCAGGCAGATCTCTATGAGTTCAAAGCCAGCCTGGTCTACAGAGTGAGTTACAGGACAGCCAGAGCTACACAGAGAAATCCTGTCTCAAAAAAAAAAAAAAAAAAAAAGGTATTTACATTAGCCATAGATAGTAGCATTTATATTAGCAATCTAGGTTGATTTTTGTTTTGTTTTGTGTTTCCAACCTATAAAAAGCACTTGTTTCTACTCCTAAAGAAAAAAATCTTCAGTAGTGAATGCACAAACCTTGGGGAATGAATTACATGAATAAATACTGTATTTCTTTCTGTGGGACTCTAATTACGGTTTGAGATAGGTTTGCATAAGTTTATGCAAGATATTTCTCCTAGTTAGCATTAAATGTCAACTCGACAGCCCGTGGTTATCTGGGGAAGTCTCCATCAGGGGATTACTTCCATCAAATTGGCCTTTAGGCATGTCTGTGGGAACTTTCTTGACTGCTGATTGAAACAGGCAAGCCCAGTCCACTATACAGTACCATCTCTGAGCAAGAGATCCTAGGCTATTTAAGACAGCTAGCTGGGCTGGAGGGATGGCTCAGCAGTTAAGAGCACCAGCTGTTCTTTTAGAGGACCCGGGTCCAATTCCCATCACCCCTATGGCAACTTACAACTGTTACCTCTAACTCCAGTCCTAGAGGATCTGGTGCGCTTTTCTGGCCTCCACAGGTACCAGGTACACACATGGTACACAGACACACATGTAGGCAAAACACTCATACTCGTAAGAATTTTAAAAAGAAAGCTAAAACAGGAGGCAGAGGGAAGCAAATCTCTGTGAGTTCAAGGCCAGCCTGGTCTGCATAGCAACTTCTAAGCTAGACGAGGCTACATAGTGAAGCCCTGTCTCAAAAGGAAAAGAAAAGAAGAAGAACAAAGAAAAAGAAAGCCAGCTGAACAGAGGCTAAAGAGCAAGCCAGTAAGCAGTTTCTGCCATGGTCCCTGCCTCTGCTCCTGCTTGAGTTCCTGTCCAAGCTTCCCTCAATTATGGACTATGACCTGGAAACAAAAAATAAACCCTTTCCTCTCCAGGTTGTTTTTCAACATGGTATTTATCACAACAACAGAAAGCAAACTAGAACAGATTCGGTGAAACTTTAAAAAGTAAAACAGATGTAAAGACATGAGAGGTGGTTCGCTCATGTAGTTGGAAGGCTAAGGCAGGAGGATTGCCCTGAGTTGAAGCTAGCCTGGACCACATAATGAGTTACAAACCAACCTAGTCCACAGAGTGAAAATTTATCCCACTATCCCCACCTTACCCCAAACCCACCTCCTAAAACCCCAGTAAAATAGGAGTGTTTTCACTGGTATTTTCTCTAAGCAAATGAAAGATAAGGGTAGAAAAATATTTAATCTGTATTTAAAACTTTTGGCCTGAAGCAATAAATTAAAAAATGATGTTTCTAATAGTAATGATTTTCTTTTCTTTTCTGCCACTCACTCCAAGAAAATGAAGATATATAGCCTGCCATAGTGAAAAGTACATTAGATTGAGAGCTGTAGGTTTGAAATCTAACATTCTTACAACATATCCGTATGACCTTATTTGAGGCTTTGCAGGCCAGAGAGTCAGGTTAGGTGACCTCTGTGGTGCATCTCCAGGAGTCTCCAATTTCAAGTCGCCTGTTTTTCTTTCCTGGCAAATGTAAGGATAACATACAACTTACAAAGCATACTTTTGTCATTTGAGAGCTATTATAATGAATCTAAGGAAACATGGAAATACCATGTGCTCTTGGGTCCAGGTCTACAAAATGCAAGTAGAAAATACTCAGCTATATGATTGGCTTCTCAGAATATTCATTTATAACTTATAAATTTGACTAGGAAAAAGTAACCACTTTGAATGAGATAGATCAGGACCACCAGGTAGTGTTAGGATTCTCAAAAATGTGTCATATTACTTATATTAGTATAAGTATTACATCAGAAAAAGTTAAGCATCAGTGGACATCCAATAAAGTATAAACAATGAAGTGACTTGGACAGGCAACCAAAAGAATATCTAGTGAATTTCCCTGGCCTAGTGAACTGACCTACATCAAAAGGACCTTGATCCTTGAACCAACAGAAATAGTGAAGGGATTGCTAATTTTACTTAGTGAGGAATAATGATTGTTCTGGCAATTTGTATCAAATAAAAGTATGCACTACAGCCTATCTCAGGTTGTTCTCAGGTTCTTTATAATGAAATGTGTACTTCAAATTGTAGGGATGGGGAATAGAGAGAGAGAGATGATTTTAACATACATGTGGTAGATTTCTAAACTTTTATTGCTGTTTCATTTCTCTCCATTTCCTTAGAAAAAATTAGTTTAGTTGAAGCAATAGATATAAAAGAGAATACAGATGCCTCCTAAGCCTTCAGGTAAAAAAGGATTGTAAAGAAAGCTGCGCTGTTATGGAAAACAACAGAAAGAAGTAGTTCAGAGTAAAGAAATTGCTTGTATCATCGCATTTACATAACAACCCATTTTACAGGCTTAGAAAATATATGACTTACTTTCTCACTGCTGTGACAGAATGCCTGACGAAAAGCAACTTAAAGAAGAAAGGGTTCATTTGGGTTGTAGTGTGAGAGGGCACATCGCGTCGTGGGGAGGCAGGTGTAGTGGCAGAGGAGAGGCGACTGGACACGCTGCTCCCGATCAAGGCAGCAGAGAGACAGGTTACTAACAGTTCTTCTCTAACAGTGACAGAGACTGGCGGAGGCTCTGTCCGCAGCTTTAGATTTGCTCGTTCCTCACCAAACCACATTTTTTCACATGTTCACAGTCCACGTTGTGCTTTTCCTCACTGTAGATCTGAGTAAGACCAGTGAGCAGTAGCCATACCACTGTGTGAATGCTGTGCTGTCTTGAAACGTCCTTCGCCAAAGAAATTAGTCTGTTACTTTGAATTAAGCTACTCAGGTTCTTAGGACACAGGCAGAATGCAGTCATATTCTTTGCCAGAATATAGCCCAAGTGCCCGTTAGCCCGGTCCCTAGTCCTTGTTCCCCTGAGAACTCGGGACCTGGCCTGCTACTGTCCCACATTCCTCTCGGCATTCTTAGAACTATCACAGCAGTCACCAGAGAAGTGCCTTATGTTTCTGTGACCACTGACCCTCTACTGGGTGTCCATCTCCTTCCAGAAGCATCTGTAGATTAACCCTTCATCCAGGCCCTTGGGAGACACAAATCACAACTGGACATTCTATGATGGGTATAACAATGAGAATAAAAATTCAGTCCAGAGGTAGTTAATGAATCTTTTTGGCTGAGACTTGTAGCTAGAGTTTTCCTGCCTTGCTCACAGTAAGGACAAATCTTTGTCAACCACCAGTCCCACAGCTGCTCAGACCCAACCAAGTAAACACAGAGACTTATATTGCTTACAAACTGTATGGCCGTGGCAGGCTTCTTGCTAACTGTTCTTATAGCTTAAATTAATCCATTTCCATAAATCTATACCTTGCCACGTGGCTGGTGGCTTACCGGCATCTTTACATGCTGCTGTCATGGTGGCGACTGGCGGTGTTCCCTGCCTCAGCCTTCCGCTTCCCAGAATTCTCCTCTCTCCTTGTCCACCTACCTGCCTGGCCACTGGCCAATCAGTGTTTTTTTTTTTGACATACAGACCATCCTACAGCAGAGACTAATGAACTCCATCATGATAACTTGGGCAGCAGACCAGCAGATAGAATGAAGAAGGCAGTGTCAGCATGTTGAGTCCCACAGAGACAGCTATCAGTGAAAGGAGCCACCCCCAGAACTCTGTGCTGTGTGGTGCTGTTTATAGGGAGTTCAAAAATAGCAACTTCAGCCTGTCGATCATAGTCACAAAAAATGTAATTCTTTGTAGGGGTGACAACCAAAGAGGGCACAAGAAGGACTTTTGGGGTGTTAATCTTGTTCTGTTTCTTGATCTGGGTTGGTGACATATAGTGTGCTCATTTTATGAAAGTTAGTTGAGCTATACATTGTATATACAGTGGACAGCTGTTTATTTGTATACTTTTATACATATGTTATATTTTAATAAGTTCACTTCAGAAGGGAATGCTGTTCTTTCATCTCTGCAAATAGTTTGCAAAAGTCAGAAACCAACATTTATAAAATTGTTTAGTTATCTCTGCAAACTAAATTCTGCACAAACATTAGTTACCACCAAGATGCTCAGTCGTCAAAGCTACTTCCACCAAGCCGGACAGCCTGAGTGGAAGGAAGAACAGATTCCTGCTAGTTATTCTCTGACCTACACACACGCAGCGCACGCACACACTCGCACATACGCACACACACGTACTATTCTAAAGAACTATTGGTGGTCTATGGTCTGTGAACTGGACTGGAAAGTAGAGGACTAAGGATGAGTCACAGGTGATTCCCACAAGTCGGACTTTTAATTCTAAAGTTGGCATTTACAGGAATGTTTTCCTTTCTCTAAGGAAGAACTCAGATAACTTGTATGTTTATGTAGCTCCCAGCTGATTTCTGCTGGCTAGCTTGGAATTTAGAATTCCCTGCAGAAAAGAGGAGGGCAGTAATTACCTTGGCCTGAGGGAATGGAAACATATTTTGAGACAAGGTGAGAATTCCATTCTTTGGAACCATTAGTGTCTTCGTAAGCTATAAAACTTTGCCTGTTTATCAAGCACACATAATGAGACTGACTCAGTACTTACAAGTAATTTCAGTCATTGCTGCCCATTGGCCCAGCTGCGTCCCTCGACTGTGGCATCAGAGGCTATTTCCCCACTCTGCCTTCTTTCCAGGGGCAGAAGGTCAGGGGTAACAAAGGTAGCAGAAGAAAGGACATCTTAGCATAGAAAAGTCATATATCAAAGGCTTTCTTCCCATTTAGCCTATTTTTTAATTGAAAAATCTAAGTTTTATTTTGAGTACATTGATTGGAATCAAAGAGTCAGAGTCAGAAGGGAACATCATAAATAGAAACCAGGGTTCGCTCGGCTTGAATACCAACGTGAACTATTTCTAGACAGCTTGCTGCTGCAGCTGTGAACTTAAGCAGAATCAAAACTCATACCCAGTAGAGGAAAATGGGCCTGGGCGCATTCCGGACCTGGAAGATGTACAGAGGGAAACGATTTTTGTTTAAGCTCGGAGAGTTAGAGGAATGTGCAAAAGAATGTATGTGTAGCCTCTGGCATTCCCTTAGCAGGAGAGTAACAAGGTAGAATCGAAGTCCTTCCACTCTTGAATTTTCAGGGCTGCATAGACACACAGTGGAGATTCGTGCTCAAAGGGCTCAAACTTGGTCATCTTTAGATTACGACTTCTTTCTCTGCAACTGGCAAGTCTTGAATGAGATGTTTAGTTCCAGTTTCTGTTACCTGATTATTCCCAGAACCACCAGATCTGCACCAGTGCTATGTATGCTGGTCCTGTATTCTGTTCTCTTTGAACCTTTTTTTTTTTTTCTTTAAAGTAGAAACAAGTGTTAAACAGAGAATGTTCAAAAAGTCAAGGTCATGGGCTGAGTTTTGCCTGTGATTTGATACATTTCTAAGAAAAAGACTAACATGGAAAAGCACTGAGGGTTCCTGTCTGTTTATTTGTTGTTCAGAGTAGTCACGATGAAGCTCATAAACAGGAACGCGTACGTATGCTTTTAGCCACATAGTTAAAAGATACAGATATTTTCCAAAGGGAATTTTCAAAACTTGGAGATTCTGGTGATATGCTCTAGCTCAGTGGTTCTCAACCTTCCTAATACAGTTCCTAATATAGTTCCTCATGTTGTGGTGACTCCCCAATCATAAAATTATTTTGTTGCTATTTCATAACTGTAATTTTAGTACTGTTATGAGTCAATGTAAGTATCTGATATGGTACAGGGGTCACAACCCACAGGTTGAGAACTACTACTGTAGCTGGTTGAAGACATATCCCCAAATAAGATTCTAATAAGCAGTCAAACAGCCACTTTTAAAATTGTTTCAAGAAAATGTTCCATTTGCTTGAAAATCCGAGTGTTGTTGGAATCGCAGGGAAGTACGGTGCTATTCATGGTTGGTTGATTGGTTTCTTCTTTAGGTTGCTGCTGTTGATCTTCTGGTTCCTGGAGTCGGGGAGCTCTTTGGAGGAAGCCTCAGGGAGGAACGGTACCACATCCTAGAGCAGCGACTGGCCAGGTATTGGTCAGACCTAAAAGAAACACCCTGAAGTAACTCAAGGGGCGGGGATCCTCAAAGGCACTCACGGCACAGTAACAAAAACACAGCACTTGGGCTCCTCACACCTGACAGGCCTGGCACTCTCGGGCTCTGTGGGATCCTGAGGAGTGTTTCTAACATCTATAAGCATCTTTCTTGAAGACTGGATCTATTGGAAGGTATAGGAGTGCATGCTTATACTCTCAGAGAGAGGCTAAGGCAAGAGATGGAGTTTCATGAGTTGTAGGCTGGCCTGGAGACCCTCTCAAAAACAGCAAAAAAAAACAGACAAACAAAAAAACATGATGGCACATGCCTACAGGCCCGGCACTCAGAGACTGAAGAGCAGGAGCATCGTTCTTAAGTTTCTAGAACATCCCGGTCTCCATATGTGTTCCAAGTAAGACACACTTACATAAAATTTAAGACCCTGTCTTAAAATTAAAAAAAGCAAGAGAAATTTCCAAGCCCTTCAAAGCTTCTTCATTTTTCTCTTACTTGTGTACTTTTTTATGTGCTCTGTTTTATGAATGTCATGATCCCACTGGATCATAAAGACAGACTAAACTAAGAAAAGAAGATAGAAAGATGCTAAGCTAGCATTTGTAAGATTGCCTTTCCTTAAATTCATAGAGAATAATAGATATTCACAAGCCCTCATTTAGCTATTTGAATAACTTTGTTTTAATTTACTTTTTGAGATCTGTAAAATGAATCCATAGATTACTTAAAAAATATTTTGGAGATAGAAAGTAAGGAATCCTATTTCTAATTGAACTATCTATCACGCCTGTATGCATGATCCCCCAGAGAACTACAATGACTTCCTAAACTGACCATGGTTATAAGCCTCTGTGTTCTATGGTTTCCGTTTTTGCTATATCAAACATTAATTTTTTTTTCTCCTCTGTATTAATCCTTCTCTTCAATAATACTAGGTTTTGTCATACTTGGAAAAAACATTTTTAAAATGTTCTATTAAATTCGCTATTTTTAAGGCCACCTTTTCCTAATGGAGACAGGCTTTGAAAGTTGATACTTTTCTCAAATCCCAGCCTGTAAATCTCTTGAGTGCCTTGGCGTTGCAACCCCACTCTTCTTAGCGGCTCCACTGGCTTAGACTCCAAAAGATAGGAAGTAAAAGGTGTGGACGAGTCCCTTACTGACTGGACTACCTCCTCCCTGCCGCCACTCACTGTTAGACAGTCCTGGGAAAGTTGTCAAATTGGGGTGAAGGTTAGAATCTTTAGATGAAAGAATTTGACATTTCTCTAAAAAATTTTCAAGCACAATAAAAATCACACATGGCAAGAAACTGCATCTGTTGAAAGACCAGGCGATCCATTTTCTTGAGTTGTTTCCTTCCCCTAGGAGACCTTAGCTAATACCGGACACGATCCAAATTTGTCTTTGCCAGTGAAGTAGGTGCGTGTTCCTTTGACTGACTCGTGGATCTGTCTGTGGCTGTAGCGCATGTTTTCTGTCCTTTAGAAAATTAGAACTTCGATGGTCCTTGTCATTCCAGATACCGCTCTAAATACCTTTTTAAAGGGCTGAGGTTAATGGTAATAACCACTGAGCACTTGAAATGTTACTCACGTTTCTCTCTATGAGAACCAAATTGCAGCGGTAGTATGAAAGAATTGCACTGTAATTTTAGATGTTGTGCAGTGAAGGTTGTGTCCAAGAGTGCATTGCCTGTGTGTGCCTCCCAGGCACCTTGACTAAGCAGTGTCTCTGCCTTCCTTCACAGATAGTAAGCTCACGTCAGAGCAATCCCTCCAAGTCCTCTTTTCATTCTAGACACCGCTTACTTTATTTACCCCATTGCTTACTGTTAATGGTGATGACAGTCTCCTCTCTTAAGAAAACGTCACCTCCTCAGTTCCACTGCATGATGGGAGGACACAGGCTTCAATGTGTGTGCTTCCTTACAAAGGCCCCTGTGTTCACAACCTAGAGTAAATGTTTGGTGGTTGATTAATAAATGTTTTATTGATGTCTCGATTTTTTCCTTATTTCCTTTTTATAGATCTGGACTTACGAAAGCCTACCAGTGGTAAGGACATGGCCCCTGTCCTGGGTGCATTCTGGGTGTTATGTGGAAAGGATTGTTACTTGTATTCCATGACCCTGTGAGCAAATGCTAAGAACTGAACTTGAGGCTCAGAAAATTGTTTACTTCCAGTCTGTGAAAAACAGTAAAACTGATGTTTACCATTTAGTTACTACTTCTTCTATATTAGAAAATAATGTTCACATCCTTGCGTTTGTTGTTTCCTGTAATCATCCCAACCTTTTTTTTTTTTTTTTTTTTTTTTTTTTGGTTTTTCGAGACAGGGTTTCTCTGTGTAGCTTTGTGCCTCTCCTGGAACTCACTTGGTAGCCCAGGCTGGCCTCGAACTCACAGAGATCCACCTGGCTCTGCCTCCCGAGTGCTGGGATTAAAGGCGTGTGCCACCACCGCCCGGCAATCATCCCAACCTTTAGAGAGGTAGATGCTGCTGGTATCCCTTTGTCTCCCCCTAAACAAGAGGCCAGACATATGAACTGACTTAACCAAGATCATAGTTAGGATGGGGCTGAGAACTCCTCCATACACCAAAACCTGTCTTTGTGCTCTTGTTTACTTATTGAAATAAGGCATTGCTCTTAGCCCATCATGCTTCGGTCTCCCTGTTTGACAGTGGGAGCTTTGATAAGTGATGTCTTAGGTATCCAAGAGCTCTGGAGCCCTCAGCTGCCTAAGAACAACCACCTGTCCGAACTCACATTCACTTCCACAAAATTGTTCTGGTTTTCTTTCCACAGACTGGTCAAGTACTTGCCAATGTAGACAGATTACTTACATGTCTACAATAGTGCTGCTTTAGGATCTTGATTTCATAATATCAGCAATATAATTAACCATTTTGTTCTTAGAAGAACATGACAAATTATACTCTACTTTTGTTACTTTGGTAACAAAGGAGATAGCTTCAGAGTTTCAAAGTTCAGCTGATGGTTTTGACTGCCTGGTAGTTCCCAGTAATATCCTTAAGTATCTTGATCTCTCTTAGTTTCTTGGTTTTCATGATTATAAAATGAAATGATAATATCTATTTCACAGTTATTGTATGAAACGAAAAAGTACATTGTATTTGCATTGAGTAGAAGCAGTTCAGTAAATGATAGTTTCTACACCTTTTTTCTTCTTCTAAGTATTGCTATTTAGTAGGTAAATCTATTGAGCCAATTATACTATATTCCCCTCTGATTCTATCAGCTAGTATTCATAATATTCATTTGCTTAAATAACAGTAAATTTTATATATTGCTTAAGTAAGTATGATATTTATTAAAACATGTCTATATTTTCTTTTTTTAATATTTTAACTTCTCTTTTTGGGAGGAAAAAAGGGGACTCACATGCCACAGCAAGCATGTGGAAGTCAGAGGACAGCCCTTGGAGTTGGTTCTCTCTCTCTCTCTCTCTCTACCATATGGGTCCCAGGGTAGAACTCAGGACAACAGGCTTAACTACATGCAACTGTACCAGCCGAGTCATCTCTCCAGCTCCTAGACCAGTTTTCTAACTAAACCTTTAATGCACATAGGATCATCAAATAGAAATATTTATGACTTGAATCCTCTTCAGGAGTAGGCATAGCATGTTAAAGGTGAAAGAAGCTTAGAAAGTTTTGCAACCAGGATCTCTATGAAAGTTCCTCTGCACCTTGAGAATCCAGGTGTCTGAGAGTGAACTCACTTCCTATTTCTGCTGCCACATGCAAATCAAATCAGTAGCCAGTTCCAGATACTTTCTGGCATCTTTACTACACTTGCTTGCCCTAGAATACAGATTTGAAGCATAACATGGTAGTAAACTGTGATCCCAGCACTTGGGAGGCAGAGGCAGGAGGATTTCTGTGAGTTTGAGGCCAGCCTGGTCTACAGAGTGAGTTACAGGCCAACTGGGATTACATAGTAACACCCTATCTCCCCCCACCCACCCACCTATACACACACACACACACACACACACACACACACACTCACACTCACACACACACACACAAATATACCCTCTTTTTTGTTGTTGTTAAAAAAAAAGTAGATTTTTTTTTCCTATATCAAAGCAAAGTCAAGCAAAACCTAGTAAGCTGAATCCCCCTGCTAATTCAGCTTACAACATTCATACCAGTGTTTTGACATTGGTACATAAGAAATTTATATGTATGAAACCCATTACTGAATTCACTCTGAAGCCAACTTTGGTCCTGCAGGTATTCATGACAACTGATTTGAGGTGCCTTCATCTCAGATTGTCAGTGAGTCAAAACTGTACCTTGTTTCCATGCCTTGTAAACTGAAAGTGAATTCCACCATCAAAACTACACTTACCAAGACTATGTTTACTCCATTTATTCATTAAATTTTTACTAATCATTTCTTACTAATCACCATGTTGATCTCACTTGGACACAGCTCATCCAGTTGCTATTTATCTTTTGTTAGAATCTTTACTGTAAAGTGTCAATGTGTTAACACTAGAACAGAGCAAACAGTTGCTAGGCAGTCTTTATGCTTGAAGAGCCAACCAGACACTAGCTGTGGTGCTTTGAAGGCTTACTGTGGAGCTGATTGCACAAATCATTTGAGAAATTGTGAATTTGGTCTAATTTATATCTATGACTCTAGAATTTTCAGGCTGGAACAATGAGGTAGCTCAGTGGGTAAAAGTACTTGCCACCAAGTCTGACAACTTGAGTGTGATCACTATGATAGAAGGAGAGATATAACTTCTAAAAGTTGTCCTCTGACCTCTGCACAAGTGTCATGGCGTGCATGCATGCATGTATGCACACACACACACACACACACACACACACACACACACACACACAAATAGATGTAATAAAAAAAATAAGTTAAAAGAAATTCCCAGTCAAATGGTGTAATAAGAATATTGGCAGGGCCATCCTTTTCCTTTCCTCTTAAAATAACTTTATTCTATGCTAGTTTGTTGGAATCTGAGTTTCAATCATAGCTATACCTTTTTTAACCATGAAGTTTTAAGGAGTAGAAGAAGCATGGTAAGTGGCCTCCATATGTACCCACACAAGCACATGTACATAGATATATACACAAACAACATCAACAACAAATTCTTCACTCCTCTCTGTGTATTGAATAATAAGTGAATAATATGATTTGAGTGAGGAAGAAAATGCTGCCATTAACATATCAAAAATAGAAGAGAGGTATGTTTTCTAGTACTTGGGAGGCAGAGGCAGGCATAGCTCTGTGAGTTCAAGGCCAGCCTGGTCTACAGAGCAAGACTGCACAGAGAAACCTTGTCAAGGAGGTGGAGGAAAAAAAAAAACAAACACTAGTATAATATAAGAAAATAAGGGCTGGAGAGATGGCTTAGTGGTTAGGAGCACTGGCTGTTATTCCAGAGAACCTGGGTTTAATTCCCAGCACCCACATGGCAGCTCACAGTGGTCTATAACTCTAGTTCCAGGGCATCTGACACCCTCTCACAGACATATATGCAAATGGAACACCAATTCCCATAAAATTTTAAAAAAAATAATAAATAAGAAAGATAGTGAAAATATATCATTGAGTTAGGAAGTGAAAAGAAAAAAAAAACCTAGTATAAAAAGTGTTTTGAGGCAAGTTTTCTGTACATGAATGATACATAAGTAACTTGAAAAGAGAAAAGGTCACGTGACCAAAGCCCACAGCAGACTCCACTGCTGCTTGCTTGGGTATCCTTGGATAGCTAGAGCTCTCTGACTTCTCTATTTTCATGGAGCTGTGGAAAGAGAAGATGGGTGTGCCCTACCACAGTGACATAAACAACAAATGACTGTAAAATACTTGTAAGATACAAAGTTCCTGACATAACATTTGACCTCATATAGTGTTTCTAAGTAATGATTCTCTGGTTTTAAAAACAGGTACCTGGACCTTCGTCAGTTTGGATCTGTGCCACATGGAGGCTTTGGGATGGGATTCGAACGCTACTTACAGTGCATCCTAGGAGTTGACAATATCAAAGATGTTATCCCTTTTCCAAGATTTACTCATTCGTGTCTTTTGTAGCTGAAAGACTGTTTAAGGAAAGAACTATATGGAGAAGACTCTGCACATGAATGTACACGTAGAAGACTGGTGCTTGCATTTTAGACATGTGGATTTCAGTGCACAGTTCTTGTGCTGTGAGGTTTAATATACGAAAAATAGAAATGGTCTTGATTTTCTTAAAAAGTCAAAGGCTTTTCATGGACAAATAAACTCCCCCAAGAAGAAATACTCAGAGCAACTGGACTTTCAAGTCTGTGACCTCAGTTAAGGGGGAATAAAACAGAGTAGGTGGGCCTCTTGTCCAGCTGCAGAAGAAGCTGGCCCAGGGGAATATCTTGAGCCTGGGTAGCATATCAAAGAAGAAAAGAGGAAGACATTGAAGTGTAGGGCCTCCAAGTTCCTCTCGGACTCCAAGACGGTGGGAATGTCTCACCTTGCTGTCTTTCATCAGAAGCTCACTTCCCTTTGTATTTCCTTAAAGCAACCAGTGGCCAAAAGTAAGATGATGCTGCCTCTCTCCTCCCTTGCCATTTAAGCTGCAGTAAATACCAATCTTGTTCCCAGTGCTTTACTCAACTTTATTCAAGAAAATATTCCTTTTCAGGGTCTGAATGGATTAATGAAGTTGCTGTTCTGAATTGTAACATTCTTCATTAGGTAGTGGAAAAAAATCACATTTAATAACTGTTGATCTTTAGTGATAAAAGTTAAGGAGAGATCATTAATCATTTAAACTCTTCAGTCCACTCTTCTAGCTCATTTATATTATATATTTATAAATACTGTAATAGTCAATAAAAGTGGTGTTTTTTTTTCATTGATACCTATGAAAGAAGTTATTTTTAAATTCCTCTCATTCTTTTCCCAGTGAAATTTGGAAGAAATTTCCAAAAGATGGGGATGCAAATGTGGGCAAAACTTACGCAATGGGAAATTCTGGAACCTGGTGTGACCTAGTAAAATGAAACAAGTGCCAGTTTGGGAGCTCAAGATCTGACAGTTTCTACTTTGGACAAAGCCACTTATTTGTGTAAACTGGAGCATCATTTTCTTCAGAGCTGTTACAGTAATTGAGCATACTTTAATTTGTGTGTATGTTTAAAAGTATGCTTGGACTGGAAATGTGGCTCAGGGTTAGAGCATTTGCTCGCATGCTTTGGGCTCTGGGTTTGAGCTGAGCTGAGAGGGGTTAAGGGTGTCCCACACTTCTACAGATGATTGTGTCAGTCAGTGCTTTCGCCTGCACTGGGTTTCACTTACATGGACCTATTATTGGTCGTATACTCAGTAGAATTTATATGTGTCAAATAACTAGAAGAGGAAATGCATTCCTAAAGTAATTAATTTTTAAAGTTTCATTAGATAGCTCTCTCAGGTTAATTATTTTTTTAATTTAATTGTAGATATATGGTTGTTTTGTCTACGTGTATGTATGTGCACCAGTTGCATGCCTGGTGCTGACAGAGGCCAAAGCGGGACATCAGATCCCCTGGAATTTGGAGATTATGAGCTGCTGTGTGGGTGCTGAGACTAGAACCCTGGTCCTCTGGAAAAGCAGCCAGTGCTCCTAACTGCTGAGCCATCTCTCCAGCCCTCTTGGGTTTATTCTCTTTTGGGGGTTAGGGAGTAACAGAGTCTGTCTGTGTAGCCCTGGCTGTCCTGGAACTTACTAAGCAGAGCAAACTGGCCTTGACCACAGAGGTGCACCATGAAACCCAGCCCTCTCTTAGGCTAGTTCATAACCAGTTTGTTTATGCTCCTTATTTTAACCTAATTCAAAACAAGAGCTGAAAAGAATGAACTTCAGACCCTCATTGTTAAAAGACACCTAAGAGGTTGACAGGGTTGACCTACCTAATTCAGACAACGCCTCTGTACCTGGGCCATCTGCTCTTTTCTTGTAAAGATGCCCATTCCATGGCTGAATCTCTCTAATCAGAATGCTTGCTAAGCTAAAATCCCAGCTCCAGTCTTCTTCCCTGGAACTTTAAGCCCTGGGTTTGCATACTAAGTTTAGGAAAGTTTAAGAGGGATAATTAGGACTTTGATAAGACTTGCTGTAGCTGTGATTAGAAAGGGGAGTCCATTTGTGTATTAAAAGAATACTGTTTGAGCTTCTTTTGTATGCCAGTACTGTGCTAGGTGCTGAACAGCTGTGAATGAAGCAGAAGTGACACTTCATGGAATTTATAATCTATTGGAAAAGACACATAATAAGAAGTAAATGTATTATTTCAAAAGTGATGTGAGATAGGAAGCTGTGTAAAGGATAATAAGCTTCCTAGAAAAGTCACCTTTGAAAAGCAGTGATACTTAACTTTACACTTGGATGACTAAAGCAGAGAAGATTTATTTTTAAATTATTACAGTTATTTATTTGTGGGGACAGGGTGTGCATGCCATAGTGCAAATGTGAAAACAACTTTCCAGAGTCTGTTTCTTCTTCCACCGTGTGGGTCCCAGGGATCAAATTCAGGTTATCAGCTTGAAAAACCTTTACCTACTGAGCCAAGTCACTGTCCTATAGAAAACATGGGCAACACTGGCTGGTATTGACATGGTGGTGGTAATTTGGTGAGGAGGGCTACCCACAACACAGTCCAGGGAGCTTAAGGCCCTAGCAGTTCCAAAGCCACCAGGAATCATGCCTCTCAAGAAACTCTAATCTTGACCCCACAGTAGCCATGATGGAAAGAGTACTGGGTTAAAAGTTCCCTGTTCCAGTCTCTACATCAGTTTACCTGAGGAGTCTCAGGCAAGCAAAGTCATCTGTGTGGTTTGCAGTTATTTCATCAGCAAAATCCACTTTGCAGTAGATAAACTGAGGACCTTTCTGTTCCTCAGTCTGTGTTGGACATAGTCACTAAGAACTGTTTGATCTCTAGATCATTCACAGTGCTTCGTACACACTGAGTTTCTAAAGTGAAGTAAGGGAATGACAGTTGAACGTAGATTTCAGCATGTTCAGTGTGTGGTGTGGGGCTGAAAGATTTTAGAACATCAAATGTATATTGTTTCGTGCCTTTTGCCAAGACCTTCAGCAGTGTCTTTCCAAGACTTCATACTTAATCCTTCTTTTCTTAGCTGTTGTTCACACAGTGAGGGTCTGGTTGGAGCCAAAAAACACTTGTCACGTGCCTAGTGATTTCCATCTTTGGCCCAGTACTTGTGTTTTTCCAATAGTTGGACAAAAACAAATACTGGTGTCAGGTGATGATATTATTTGTGAAAAGTGATGAAAATAACAAAACAAAACTGGCTTTCAGGTAATATAACAGGGAACAACTTAAAATATCCACTTGTCAGCTAACATGTAAATAACTGTATATATCTGCATATAGAAAATAAAAACATGATTTTAGCATTATAATCCAGTCAGTCGGTGGGCAAATTCATTGAACAGACAATTCTCAAAAGAAATATAAGTTTTAAAAAAGAAGAAAGACAAATGACCAATAAATACAAAAAAACTGCTCAACATCCTTAGCTATAAAGGAGATGAAAATCAAAACTGCACTGAGAATCCATTTCACCCATCAGAATGGCTGTCATCAAGAAAATAACAAATGCTGGTGAGGATGTAGAGAAAAGAATCCTTTATACACTACTGGTAGGAATGTAAGTTCAGCCACTATGGAAATCAATTTGGGGATTCCTTTTTTAAAAAGGCAACTAAAAATAAAACCACCATATGGTCCTGCTGTACCACTCCTGGATATATCCAAAAGGAATCAGAAGCAGCGCACCACAGACATACATCACACCCATCCTTACTGTTGCACTATTCACAGTAGCCAAGATACAGACCAGCCTAGGTGTCTGTGGACAAGGAAAATGTGGTATATGTGCACAGCGGGGTATTCCATCCACCTAAACAGATGAAATTAGTCATTTGCAGGAAAATGGGAGGATTAGAGATCCTGTTAGGCAAAACAAGCCTAACTCAGGCAAAATACCACCTTTTCTTTCCTGTAGAATCTCAATTTCTGTTTGTTTTGAAACAGGGTCTCACTGTGTGACCCTGGCTGGCCTAGAACTCAATTTGTAGACCAGCTCTGGGATTATGCCCTTCTAGATAGATAAAGAGATAGATAGATAGATAGATAGATAGATAGATAGATAGATAGATAGATAGATAGATAGATGTGTGTCTCTCTGTGTGTGTTAAAAACAATAGAAGGGGAACCTATTTAAGAGGAAGGGAAACCAGTGGAAAGGAACAGAAAAAAGAGGAATATAATGTGATCTAAATAAATTGTATACATGTATGAAAATGTCATCATGAAGAAGCCCAGCAATTTAAAAGCTCACTATGCTTCAATTAACCTGAGTATGTGTGTAAAAAGGGTCTGTGGTGGTTTGAGTGAAAATGGCCCCCATAGACTCATATATTTCAGTTGGTAGAACTGTTTTGGAAGGGATCAAGAGGTGTGGCCTTGTTGGAGGAGTGTGTCATGGAAAGTGAGCTTTAAGGCTTCAAAAGCCCACTCCAGGCTCAGTCTCTGCCTCCAAACCTGCAGATGAGATGTAAGTTCTGAGCGGCTGCTCCAGTGCCTGCCTGCTGCCATACTCCCAACCGCGAAGGTCATGGACTCCCCCTCTGAAACTGTAAGCAAGCCCCCAGTTAAAGTTTCCTTTTAGAAGCATTTGGCCTTGTTCTTAGAAACATAGTTGCCTTGGTCACGGTGTCTCTTCACAGCAAAAGAAAAATAGCTCAGACAGAGTCTCACTATGTTACCAAGGTTGACCTTAAAGTACAGACCCTCTCCTTTAGCCTCCTGTAACACAGCCCAGGAGGCCAGCTCCCATAACTGCGCCAGGGTAATGAACAGAGGACCTCAGAGTAGTGGGGCTTTAGACTTTTTATCTGAGGGTATTTAGAAATAAGTTTCTATCTATCTGACAGGTAAATAAGAAATATTTTCTGACGGTAACCTTCTCTTTTACTTCGTCTTAAAACATGTCGCCCCATGGGAGAACTTACCCTGTTGGAGAAAGGGGGAAGGGGGAGAAGGGGGTAGAGGGTGGCAGGAGGAGAGATGAGAGGTGGATCTGTGGTTGGTATGTAACATGAATAAAAATAAATAAATAAATAAATAAATATACATAAATAATAAAGCATCTTCTCTCTGAATATCTCTGTCTTCACATAGTTACACTCCACATTGTTACATTCTCCACACAGCCACATATCTCTTTTGCAGTTACATCGATTATTTTTCCCTTCTTGGTGTTGTTGTTGTTGTTGTTGTTTTGAGACAGGGTTTCTCTGTGTAGTTTTGGTGCCTGTCCTATAGATCAGGCTGGCCTCAAACTCACAGAGATCCGCCTGGCTCAGCCTCCTGAGTGCTTGAGAGTAAAGGCATGCGCCACTACTGCCCAGCACATCGATTTTCTATACAGCTTCATTTTCCATGTTTCCACACAGTTACAAATCTCCACACAGCTACAGCTATACCTATCATTTACATAGCTCTTTCACCATATCGTCACATACATCCCTCACATCTCCTACATACATATTTCTTCTCTACACAACTACATTTTCTATGTCTTCCTACTCACTCAGCTACATCTCTCTTTTAGCGTGCGCGCACACTCACTCACTCACTCACTGCACAGCTCTTTCCACAGTTCCTTCACATCGCTCACTGGCTCCTCCCACAGTCAAACTCCGCACACAGGTGAGTTACATTTTTCAGGGTCACAAAGCATTTCTTGAGTAAACAATCAGAGACAGAGCCAAACTGATACATGTAAGGAATCACAGGTTTCTTTCAGGCTAGGAAGGTCACATTGACTGGCCTGTGAGTAACAATTGGCCATGCATGTAGCCTGAGTGGTTAGCATTCCCAGAGAGAGAATGAAATTCTCTCTGAAATTCAGGACTTAACAGTAACAGTTGGCTGAACCTTGAGTGGTTGGGTCCATGCAGAAAGAGGATTACTGCAGGGGTTATGTCTACCAAAGTTGCTTCAATGTTGACCTTGATTCAGCAATAAACACCTGGAACTTAATGTTTGTGTATTCTCTGCAGGGGCAGCTAGTCTGTTTTGAATCAGTTCTGAAGTCTAAAATTAGCTGTCTCTGAGAATACTGTTGCTTTCCAGTGTCAGTTATGAAAACTATTCTAGTATTATCAGAAATTATACAGCTTAAGCAGAAATCATCTTCCTGACCATCCACAGCTATATGTGTGCCCAAAGATGTAAAACACACTACCAATGGGCTGTGGAAAGAACCCCATAGCTGTTCTTTTTAGGAAGGTAAGTGGTGGCACATGAGAAAGACAGAGAACAACCCCTTTCCACAGCCAATGACCCACAGACTTTGCCTAATGGAGCTTCCCAACAGAGTTATTCATCTGGTGGGTTGACCTGTTAAATACTAGTTGTCACCTGCTGTATACTCCCATGGCCCTTGGCACTCCTGAGTGCTGGGATTCATCATAAAGCAACACCTAGCACTACACCCGTAATTTTTAATGAAAAAAAAGTATAGTTTAATAGCATAGAATTACACTACATAATATCTCCCCATCTTTCTGATGAAGAGGGTAGTTTTTGGATTCTCGGAGCTGCAGTTACAGAGATTTTTGTGGGGGGGGGGAACACCTCTGGTACTCATGATTGGGCAAATACTCCTAACTGCTGAGGCATCTCTCTAGCCCCATAGGAGTATGCTTACAATGTTTTATGTATTAAAAGGTTGATTTAAGTTAGGTTAGATTTTTCTTGAAAGACTAATTTCTAATGAGAAACAAAAGAGATTCTATTTCTCCAGCATTTTTAAGTATTGCCTCCAAATGATAACCCCAGCAATTCAAGAGTATATTCTTTAGAGGTTTGGGGGTTTGGGGATTTTTGTTTTTGTTTTTTTGGTTGATTGTTGTTCTTGTTTGTTTTTCATGACAGAGTTTCCTTGTGTAGCCCTGGCTGTCCTGAAACACACTCTGTAGACCAGGCTGGCCTCAAACTCACAGAGATCCACCTGCCTCTGCCTCCTGAGTGCTGGGATAGGATTAAAGTTGTAAGCACCACCACCTAGCTTATATTTTCTTTATCAATAGTTCCCATTGTCATTTCAAAGTTTGGAATTTCCCTTTTATTATCCTCTTGGCTGGCAGCAGTTGTCCCGGTTTTTGATCTGAGGAGAACATAATTCTGTGAATAATCCATTCTAGATCTCTAATCTCACCGTCTGACCTGTCCCAGAGATTGCATAACTGTCACAAGTCAGCAAGGAGCTATTTGACTGTGTCCAGGCTCTGACAGAAGCTTTCCCTTACAATTCCAGTGTCTTCCATTCATCTTCTGTATAAACTGAATCTAGACATTCAAGCATGACTGAACAGGCATCGAAGATTCATGGAGTAACTCTACCCATCTTTAAACTTCTTGCTTCAGATAATTGTAGATGAAAGATGTTCATTTGGATTACATTGCTATTTATTCATATATTTGTTTTTAATAAGTGGATGAAGTAACATAAAAACACAGTTAAAAGACCGATTTAATTGGTAAATGTGTAGGGGTATTTTGGCTTCTGATCAATATTTGTATTCAGTCTGCAATCTAAGCTATGTATAATTACAAAGAAAACAGGTGAGATTAATATCCAATTGTAACTTCTTCCCCTTTTACATGGCGAATTAAGAATTAGGAAAAGCACTAAGAAATGAGCAAAAGACATCCTCGATTACCCTGTGTTAGCATGAGTTAGTAGAACTTCCGTGAGTAACATTTTCTCAGGTCATGGTCCACACTGCCTCCTGGAAGCTGGACATTCTCTGGTAGCCAGGAACCCTGAATCCCTTATCAGTTATGGTTCCAAATAACTCTTATTTAGAGTTGTATTTGGAGTCTAGTGAATTTACAGCTTTTATTACCATGTGGAGTAGATTCTGGAAGCCTTTATAGAAAGGCTGCCAGGTGCTTCCTAAACTGATATTCAGGCAAACTCTTTAGTAACTTTTTCCTAAATCCTTAAGTCTGTGTAGTTGTTAGTTTTATGACTATCATTTGGACACTGCTTTACAGTTTCTAAAATGTTTTCATGTGTCTTATTTTCTTAATTCATAAAATGGTATAACTGTGCTCTCTTGTATCAGAGGGGTCTTGAAATTTATTTGGTTAAATAAAAGATAGCTTAGTTAAGAGAAAGAAACTACAAATAAAGCTCTCAGCCTTCAAAGAAACTAAAACCAGAACTTCCTAGTAACCAAAGAATGTTGCATCTTAAACCCCAGCATGTTGTAAAACACACCTTTGACCTCTTAATTTCCCTGTTCTACAGAGGGAGAAGGGAATTAAAATCGCAAAGAAACATAATTGAGTTTAAATATGTTCTAATAAAAAGAAACTGGAAATGGGGCAAAGGACAGACACTAGGTCAAGCAGTTTTCTTTAGCTTACTATACCTCAATTAACCTCAGGGTGGATGGATGATGGATACAGGGTCACAATGTGTAGCCTAGGCTAGCTTCAAACCTATGGTCCTCTTCCTTCAGCCTCCCAAGTGCTGGGATTACAGGCATGTACCACTAGGCTTTGCTTCACCTTTATTTCCTTCCTTCCTGATAGGGTCTTATGTAGCCCAGGCTGGCCTGTACTCATATGTAGCTGAAGATGCCTTGAACTCCTAATCTTCCTACCTCCCGCCCAAGTGCTAGGATTACAGGTTTGCACTACCATGCCAGGTTTTTGTGGTCCTGGGAATCAAATCCAGGCTTCTTTTCATGTTAGACAAGCACTCAACCATCTCTAGCCAGCCTCAATTCTTAAATGAGTTTATAATCATATTTTTCCTGTTTCCTTCTTTGTATTATCTTAGAATGTACATAGAAAATGGAAGAACTTGGTTGAAATTACTGATACTCTCCCAAAGTGTTGGACATTTGTTATTTGAAAAATACTCCTCTGATAATAGAAACAGCAGTTTGTTGATTTGGCTTGGCTTTTTTTTTTTTTTTAACTATAAGTACACAGCACTTAGTGCATTTGTATTTGGCAGTACTTGGGCTATTACGACTATGGCTGACTCAACCTGTCCATATGCTGGCCCAACAAGAAATGCTGGTTTTCTGTTTTTGTTAGGATACTAATTTCAAAACAAAAATATATCACATCCCATTTCCTGGCTATCATATATAAACTACCTTCTCTTTATTTCCCCAATTCTTGGTAATTTGCCAACTGCCCTTGTAAGTAGTTCAGTTAATTGCAACTCACTACCGTGATTCTACTCTCCTAAAAAGGAGTTGGGTGGGTTGCTTCCTGTTTTGTTTGTTTGATTGGTTGATTGCAGTACTGGCAATTGAACCCAGGACCCACACATGCTCACCAGACATTCTCCCACTTGCTACACTAGCCTGAACTTACCACCTTAAGAGAACTTTTTCTATCCTCAGAATTATTAGAAACTAAACCTGTGTGTAGTTCATTACTATGGGAAATGCGGTGACACTCGTGCTTCTCCCAAGCCTTCTCTTCTCCAATACAGAGCTCAGATGGACAAGGTGGTGTCCCCCTTCAGGTCACTCCTCATAAGTGTCCTTCAAATGTGGCTCTTTGGAAACTAAAAGCTTCCCTCCACTGTTCACTCAGGGCCTCCCAAAATGTGTAAGTAAGTGTGTGTCCTGTGATGACATTCTTTTTTTTTTTTTTTTGGTTTTTCGAGACAGGGTTTCTCCATGTAGTTTTGGTGCCTGTCCTGGATCTCGCTCTGTAGCCCAGGCTGGCCTCAAACTCACAGAGATCCACCTGTCCCTGCCTCCCGAGAGCTGGGATTAAGCCTGGCTTAATGATGACATTCTTGATGTGAGAACTTTGAGGTCACCTGTGCATCACTGTCTACCTATAGCCTGTGGTGGCTGCTGTGTCTGCTGTAAATACTACTAAAGACTCTTAACTACACTTTGAGAGGAAGCCGAAGCAATTCCAGTCTCCTTCACTTTTGAATAACAAATACAGCCAGCCATAGGTCATTTACCCACAGCATGAGACAGAGTTGAAGCACACCACATTATTCCACTGAAGATTACCACTAATACATAACATTTTCTTTGCAGTACCTTAAAAGATAAGACCTGAGCCAGGTGGTGGTGGCACATGCCTTTAATTCCAGCACTCGAGAGGCAGAGGCAGGTGGATCTCTGTGAGTTCAAGGCCAGCCTGGTCTAAAACATGAGTTCCAGGACAGCCAGGACTGTTACACAGAAAAAAAACCTGTCTCAAAAAATAAAAGGCAAGACCTGGTTTCCATACAGTTGGCGTATGTTTGGCCAGTGATCTCTGTAAATGTAATTACTACCTGCTGTATTCTGAATTACATGATCTTGTATTGGGAAACAAATGGGTTAAATTTCCCTCCAGAACATTTTCTGAGTATTTGGTGCCAAGGAAATGGTCCTAGTTGTAGAAGACCCTAGTTTAAGTCTATTTTTTTCTGGCTATGTTATCCTGGGCTTGTTATTTAATCTGAAGTATACAAGCCACCTACAAAGTAAGAATAAAGCTCCTATAGTGTTAGGAGAACAGTGAGATTATATGGCATGGTTTCATAAATTGAAAGCACCACCCAAATGTAAGGTCCCTTAATGGAAACTCTTTCAAAATTCAAAATAAAGGCACACCTATATTAACTAATGTATATATGTATTGCATATTATATATTCATGTCAAATGAAGTTTTATACCTAGTAAGGTTATGAGAAAATACATTGAAAATTTTGAACGTTAGGTTTTGATTCATGGGTAAATGCTGTATACATGAAAGGGAGAATCAGTTATTTCAGGGCAGTGGCGCTCTGTGGCTTTTCCTTTAAAGTCTTTCTGAGTACTCAGTTCAGGTCAATAAACTTTTATTGACCACTCATTGGGCCACACCCAGTAATGCACTCTCTGGATAGAGATAACTATGAATGTACACTTGTAGCATGAATTCTAATTGGTCTTAATAATAAAATCCCAGAGTCAGATATAGGGGTAAATGCTGGAAGATCAGAGAGACAAAGGAGCAAGCCACAACTCCACCAACTCCTCAGCCTGACAGGGGTGAGCTCCTGTCTCCTCCAGCCTTGTATTCCTCTCTCTGCCCAGCCATATCACTTCCTGTCTCCACCTCCCTAGTGCTGGGATTAAAGGCATGAGCCTCCACCGACTGGCTCTGTTTCTCTTTTAGACTGGATCAATCTCATGTAACCCAGGGTGGCCTGGAACTCCTGGTCTTCCTACTTCCTCCTCCAAGGTGCTAGGATTAAAGGTATGTGCCACCACTTCCTGGCCTCTATGGTTAACTAGTGGCTAGCTCCACACTCTGATCTCCAGACAAGCTTTGTGAGAGCACAAGCAAAATATCACCACACCCACTCGTCTTAGGGACTCCCAGTTCATACAGTCTTTCTCAGAGGTTATTGTTTGTACTGATTGAGTATGCCTGGGATAGAACAGCCCATAATTATAATTTTCTTAAACAGGCATCTCAAGTAACTAGTAAGCGAGAGTTTAACTCTGCACTGAGAAAAGTTCAGGGTTCTGAGTCTTTGTGTGTATAATAAAGGACACTGAACTATACAAATGTCCTACTCAAAGAACATAATAGTGGGTTTGTCCTCTGTATTCTCTGTCGTTGCTGTTGTTTGGGACTTGTTCTTCCCATGCCAGCCAGGACATACAGACCAGGCCTGCTTCAAAACTCGGGGCAACCTGCCTCAGCCTCCCACTTTCTTGAATTAGAGGTATATGCAACCTTGCATATTTGTTCCCTGGACTTTTAAGCTGGTTTTTGTGCACCTATGTGAAATATGGGAAAGCGAGCCTGCAGAATGATACCCCGGGGACCCTGGCATCCCAGCTTGCCATAGCCCTCACCCACATTGCTCTTCCTCCAACGCTTCTCCCATATTTCCTCCTCTCTGTGTTTGTGTTTTTCTCACACTCTGGTTCCTCTTAGACTAGCAGTGCATCAGTGTCCAGGTGCTTCCCCTTCCTTTTTCCACGCCAGCACCCCTAGACATGTCATCTTTATTCAAAACAACTTCTTCTATCATTTTTCTAGGTACTAATGAATGCAGTTAGTATTTTAAAAAGCCAGAATGGGCTGTTTGTTGGTTAATGACCACACACACACACCAAAACAAAACAAAAAACCATAGGATCAAACACAGGAATCAAAAGTAATATTGGGGTCTGGAGAGTGGCTCAGTTGGTAGAGTACTTGCCTAGCATACTTGAAACTCTGGGTTCGATCTCCAACACTGCATAAACCAGGTATAGTAGTACATTCCTTTAATCACATCATTTAAGAGGTGGATGCAGAGGAATGAGAAGTTCCAGGTCATCTTCAGCTACATAATGAGTTCAAGTCCTGCCTGGACTACATGAGGCTCTTTTTTTTTTTTTTTTTTTTTTTTTTTTTTGAGGCTCTCTTATTTAAAAAAAAAAAAAAATGTTTTTAAAAAAGTAATGGGCCAAATCTGGTGGTATATGCCTGAAATCCAGCACTCAGGAGGCTGAGGCAAGAGAATAGCTAGTTTGAGGTTAACCTGGGTTTCATTTTGAGAGCACTCCAAACAGACAAAAATCTGGAGGTTCAACTAATAGTCTGTCTTTATGATCTGTGTTTCTAAAGGTGATTTCTATGGCATCTCTCCTGGCATTGCTTCTTGAATACAATGACTTGGCAGGTGACTTCTCAAGAATGGATCTGTACTGCTTCACCATATATCCCCAGGGCCTAACAATGTGCTGTGCATACAGTATTCAGTTAGCATCATCCAGCAAAAAGAAATTCAGGGGCAAACTCAAAGGGATTGGGTGAAATTGCTGAGGCTTTTCAGCTTATGATTTTCTCCAAGCTTACTCTAATTCTAGACAAGTTTCTTGTCTCCTGTTTAAAGCGGTTACTACTTAAATCATCTAATTCAACACATGTCCATTGGCTGCTCTACCTGTTCACGTTGATAACTCAAAAATGAGTTGAAATGTAAGTTGATATGTCTTCTGTCCCCATGGAGGTGGTGAATAACTTCTAATTTCATCTGAACACACCTCTTGTTGAGCAGTGCTCTGATACTGCGGCAGAGATCTGCCCACCTCTTTCCTCAGAAGGATCTAGAAGTTCCAAGAAACTAGTCTTTGTTCATCTTGGTGTTCTTCTGCTGCACTTGAGGTGGTAGTTTCTCGGCAAATCTTTAATGAGAATTGATGCCATTCACATAAATAACCATTCCTATGTATATTTGGATATAAGCATAATATTTTGTATTTGAAAGAAGTGCATGCTTTTCTAAGTGGTTTTTTTTTTGAGGTTTAAATGATAAATAACTAGATACTGAAAAAAAAAACTGAGTTGCTTTTTACACCTATTACATTTTTCAGGCCTGACGTGGTACATTCTTATAATCCCAATATTCAGAACCCTGAGCCAGGAGTATTAACCACAAATTTGAGGAGAGCCTATATAGCAAAGACTCGGAGGGTACAGGGAAAGGAAAGAGCAGGACTGGGGGTGTGGGTCAGTTGTAGAGCACTTATTCTTGTTTCGGTTCCCAGGACCTCATAAAACCAGACATGGTGGTACATGTCTATAATCCCAGAAGCACTCAGGAGGTAGAGACAAGTCCAGAAGTTTACCATCATCCTTGGTTACAAGAGACTCTGTCTTTAAAGAAATCCTAAAAAAAAAGTGGAGTTTTGTTTTTGTTTGTTTGTTTGCTTTTTTCCTTTAGAATATCTACTTAGTAGCAATCTATCTTTCCAGACTAGATTGTAGCTCTGTAATAGAGCTCCTAGAATGCTCAAGGTTCTGGGTTGAATCTCCAGCATTGCAAAAGAAATAAAAAGAAAACATTTTAAATTGGCCGTGGTATTGGACACCTTGTAATCTCAGCACTAAGGATGGTAAAGCACAGGATTGCCATGATTTCAAGGCTAGCCTGGGCTCCGTAGTAACAACCCAGCAAGAGAGGAACATCAAAACTATGTCTCTAAACACCAAGCCAAACAAAACACACTTCCTTTGCCCCATCTCACCCTCTCCAGTCAGCCAATGGGTTCCTAGCAAACATTGTTGAAGCCTTTGCTGAATAGCTAGACACACCTACCCAGAATGAACCTGTCTCATTTAAGTGCCTCAAGGGTCAGAGAAAGAAATGACAGTGCTCACAAAACACACACACACACACACACACACACACACCGCACCGTGCTCTAGCAGGTCACAGATGGGGTAGATGTTGGGGTGGGCCAACACATAACCCTGGGTTGGGCCTGGGTCCTTGCAGGGTTGGTCAGCCTAGCAGCTCTCCCCATCTTCACAACCAGGGTTGGCTCTCCAGGATCGCCCTGGCTAGTTCACCCTCTGCACAGATGAGCAAGGGGCGGGGCCAGTTCTCCAGCTTTCTCCCTGGTTAGTACTTAGATGGGAGGCTCTTGTTTTTTAAAGATTTATTTTTGTTTTTATTTATGTGTGTATCTGAATGTAGGCCACACGTGTGTGGGTATCTGTGGAGGCCAAGAGAGGATATCAGATTCTCTGGAGCTGGAGTTGTGAGCTGCTCAATGTGGATATGAGGTCCAAGGAAAGTGCAGAAAGTACTCAACTGTTGAGCCATCTCTCCAACCCTTCTTATTTAAAAAAAATATTTTTATTATAATTCAATTTCTTATCGATAAATTCGCCCATTTGAGCTTAAGTATTTAATTTAATTAATTTAAGATGGGTATCTGCTTTTACTGTTAAAGGAAGAGAGGTTAGGCTGGGAATGTAATGTTGGAGAGTGCTTGCCCAGCGTGCATGAGGCTCTGGGTCACTAGACTGCGTGACTTAGAGGATTCTCTTTTCTTTCTTTCTTTCTTTCTTTCTTTCTTTCTTTCTTTCTTTCTTTCTTTCTTTCTTTTTTTTTTTTTTTTTGGTTTTTCAAGACAGAGTTTCTCTGTGTAGCTTTGCGTCTTTCCTGGAACTCTCTCTGTAGCCCAGGCTGGCCTCGAACTCACAGAGATCCGCCTGCCTCTGCCTCCCGAGTGCTGGGATTAAAGGCATGCGCCACCACCGACTGGCGAGGATTCTCTTTTCTATTTAGGTGTTTTGTTGTTGTTGTTGTTGTTGTTCATACTCACGTGTTACCCCAGAATTTATGTTAATCAGGATATTATTTAGATGAGGAATTCCTCATAATAAGATGCTGTAGCAGGGTAAGTGTCTTCTTTGCTTTTTAGGATTCTTAATATCCTAAGTCACAAGAAATAAAACAACAAAAACAGAACAAGTACATGATGCTTACTTACAGAGGAGGTTGGACAGGAATCAGGTATTCTGGAACTATCCATTGGATGAAAGAGGTCTTTAAGAACCAGGATGTTGTACAGATTTCCAAAGCATCTATCTTTAAATATTCTACCTTCAGGAACTATATATATATATATTTGGTTTTTTCAAGACAGAGTTTCTCTGTGTAGTTTTGGTGCCTGTCCTGGATCTCTCTCTGTAGACCGGGCTGGCTTCAAATTCGCAGAGATCTGCCTGCCTCTGCCTCCTGAGTACTGGGATTAAAGGCATGTGCCACCGCCGCCCAGCCTTCAGGAACTGTATTATGAGTTCCCTTGCGATAGGCCTTGCCTATGTATCAAGCTAGTCTAAACCAAAAACCGGAAGAGACTTAAACAAGTGTGTGTGCCTAGAGCAGCCCGGAATATGCTATTGACCTCATCATGAGCAATGATGACCAGGCCTACGAAAGTAAGAGAACAACCTCAGTCTTCAGAAACAAAACCCAATGTTTTATACACACATTTATCATCATCAGACAAGGTCTTGACATGTTGTCTTGGCCTGGAACTCACAGAAATCCACCTGCCCCTGCCTACTGAGTGCTAGGGTTAAAGACATGTGCCATCACACTCTTTCAACCCTGGTCTATGCCAGAGCATGCCCTCTCAAGCATTTTTAAAAACAATTATGGAAAACAGGAATTGTTAACTGCTAAGTTCATTGATTGGATCAGAGAAATTTCAGAGGAAAATCTTTGAGGTTTTTTTCCCTAGAACATTATGAAAATATTACATTACAATTGCTGCCAACATATTTCTAACCACTCTAGGAAAAGAAAACAACAAACGAATTTCCAACTCTTGAGATATATAGACCCTAGATATGCTTGCATGTCATTGGACTTCAACTGCTTTCCTTTTTTAGTCAATTGTGTTTAATATGCTTTATATGTCTAATCCCCGTGGAGCTGTCGTTTAGAAGGGGGCTGAGCCGGAAGCTGTTTTAATTCTGGCTTTTGTTTCAGCCACTAAATGTAATGCTGCATGATTGTTGACCCAACAATAATCCAGTTTAAAAAAAAAAAAAAGTCTCCAGGGTTACTATATCATCAAAATTAACCCTGATTACATCAAATTATGTCGAAACAGACCACAGATGTTTGCCCTGTTGCAGCAACTGCTTGAGGGCTCATCCAGAAGATGCATCTGGGTGTCAGGAAGATATGTTTGGGGTTTATTTTTGCTCCACAATACAAATGTGTGAGAGAAAACACACTGTTCTCTCTCCAACACACTGTTCTCTCTCCAATGCTTGGCGGGAGCTGAAAACTTTGTGGCTTGTCCAGCAGTTAAAAATCATCTCCATTCCCAAAGAGAAGGGACCCAAGACCTTTTTTTTTTTTTTTTTTGAGATTTTATTCATTCATTTATTTATTTATTTATTTTATTTTATTTTTCAGAGCTGAGGACCAAACCCAGGGCCTTGCACTTGCTAGGCAAGTGCTCTACCACTGAGCTAAATCCCCAACCCCTATTTATTTATTTTATGTATATGAGTGCTCTATCTGCATGTGCACCTTTATGGTGGAAAAGGACATCAGATCCCACTATAGATGGTTGTGAGCCACCATGTGGTTGCTGGGAATTGAACTCAGGACCTCTGGAGGAGCAGCCAGTGCTCTCAACCGCTGAGCCATCGCTCTAGCCCCAACCCAAGACCTTTTGTCTAATTTTCTGTAAGGGGGAAAATAGCGTAAGAAGGAAAGTCAAGCCCATTGAACACGCTCTTGTGAACAAAGACCTGACTAGAGAAAAGGTGGGGTTTTCCTTAGGTTGCAAGCGGTGGTGTGCTAGAGCTGGCTCGGGCCAGGTGATGAGAATGGATTGTTCAGTCGTAAACTGTCTTATGAGCTGGTTGTTAAATAATATTTAAGTTGTCGTAAAAAATGAAAAGTAAGTATTGGAGAAGATGTGGACAGGTTGGAACCCTGCTCATACATTGCAGGTAGGTATAGCTGCTATGGAAAATAATCCGGCAGTGTTTAAATAGTTGGACAGGGCACTGGAGAGAAAGATCAGCAGATCAGAGCACGTGCTTCTCTTGCAGAGCATTGGGGTCTGTTTCCCAGCACCCGCATGGTGACTCATAAAAGTTGTAACTTCAGTTTCAGGGGTCTGACATCATCTCTGGGCTCTGTAGGCTCCTGTGCACATATACTCATTCAAGAAAACAGTCATACATATAAAATATGAAAATAAATACTTTTTAAAAGTTGAAAAGACCAGATCTGCTGGGGCTACTATTATGGTTTAGATTTGAAATATCCCTTACAGGCTCAGGTTCTGAATGCTTATTTCCCAGCTGGTGATGGTATTTGGAAGGTTGTGGAACCTTTAAGAGGTGGGGCCTAGCTGACAGAAGTAGGTCCTTAGGGCCAGGAGTTTGAAGACTATACCTGCCACCACCCCCACCCCATTCCAGTTCCCTTCTCCCTTCCTGGTTCTGTGCTGTGAAGAGTTTCTGCCACATACTCTCACTGCCATCAACTTGCAATGCATGCCCGGTATGGTGGTGCATACCTTCAACCTCAGCAGTTGGCAGGCAGATCTCTCAGGAATTTGAGACTAGAATGCATAGCACCAAGCCAGTCAGGGCTACATAGTGAGACTCTGTCTTTCTCCCCCCTCCCCTTTTTTTTCTGTCCTAAATTGTTTATTGGATATGAATTTTACCAACATTGTGTGTATTAGCGGTAATGGTGGAGCTGGGGAGTATTTCGCCTTCTCCAGGATGCAAGGCAGCCACCAATAGTGTAGTGGAACTTGCAGCAGTTTTCTGAGGCCACGGCTCTTGCAGTCCACGATGTCAGCCCACGCATCTCTCCGTGCTTGTGGGACAGGGTGTCAGGGTTCCTTCTATTACTTTTACGGAATGAATCAATGAGGATCACCTACAAGCATTTATATATGGAATTTTCACAAACCCAATTTCAGGACTCTCCAAGTGTCCAGCTCCAGCTCTCTCTTCAGCAACAGACTGATAGCTTCCAGCAAACCTGAGCTGGGTAACACTATGATGGAGAGGCTTGCCATAAGTTGCACCCTTAGAACTGGGCATTTGCAGCCACCACCTGGACACAAACCCTGTATATGACATGACCTTGTTTGGCCTTATATCCCAGCCTATGCACTTTATCTGGTCAGGCGGGGCTGGTAGCCCTGTGAGGAACAGAGAGCCAGAGGTGTTGCCAGGGCAAACCCTCAGGAGGAAGCGCATCATGTCAAACTGCTTTACTTCCATAGCTCCTAGATGTATTTGTATGCACCCATGTTGGCTCACCTAATGGCTGCCACCATCATGGAAAGGAGACCCTGTCTTTAAAAAAAAAAAAAAAAAAGGTGGTGGTGGGTGGGGGAGACTGGAAGATTGCTCAGGAACTAAGTACTTACTCCTTTTTCAGAGGACCAGAGGACCAGAACTTAGTCCCTAGACCCCTCATGGTGGCTCAAAACCATTCATTACTCCAGCTCCAGGAGAGCCAATGCCCTCTCCTCTATGGGCACCAGACACATGTGGTTCACACATATACATGCAGGCAAACACACACACAAAATCTTTAAAAACATTTTTTTTGTTTTGTTTTTCTTGACAGGGTTTCTCTGTGTAGCTTTGCGCCTTTCCTGGAACTCGCCTGCCTCTGCCTCCCGAGTGCTGGGATTAAAGGCGTGCGCCACCATCGCCCGGCTTAAAAACATTTTTTAAAGCTTGAAAATACATGTTCATCACAGCTTTCATAATAGCCTAAAATACAAACAACTCAAATATCTATCAGCTGATGAACAAGTAAGTAAAATTTGGTATATCCACTTAGTGGAATATAGTTCATCTGTTTAAAAAAAAAGAATGAAATTCTGAAAAGTGTTACAACAGTGAATGTGCCTTGGACACATACAAAGTGGTCAGGCATGGTGACAAATGCTTTTAATTCCAGCACTTGGGTAGCAGAGGCAGACAAATATCCTTGTGTTTAAGATGATAGAGCTACAGGGCCAGGGCTACATAGTGAGACCCTATCTCAAAAAGAAAGCTTGTTTCTTTAAGAAATGGAGTCTCACAACACTGAGTCATATATGTCTGCAATTAAATAATCTTAATAACAAATGGAATATTCTGGACAGGGTGGTACACACATCTGTAATTCCAGCAGTGGAGGAAGGAGGTGCTGGAGACCAAGGTTATCCTCCACTAGAGTTCAAGGCCTTGGGTACATGACACCATGTATTTTATTTTATTTTTTATTTTTATTTTTATTTTTTGTTTTGGTTTTGGTTTTTTGGTTTTTGTTTTTTCTGTGTAGCTTTGCGCCTTTCCTGGAACTCACTTGGTAGCCCAGGCTGGCCTCGAACTCACAGAGATCCGCCCAGCTACACCAAGTATTTTAATAAAGAGGCAGCAGAAGGATACATAATCCCTAAACCATCATTTGCTCTTGACTTTTCATTACACTATTATGTTAGTGCTATTTATGTTACATATCTTTATGCTGGAAATACTAAATAATGGTGTGTTAGCGTGCATCTCTTGACATTAAATTGATAGCCTGCAATGGTCCATGGGTGGGCAGGGGATGAGTGTTTACTGGCAAATACTACAAAGCCATTTCCTCCCTACTGGAGAGCCAGTTTCTAAAACATTCCACAGCTCCTCACAAGGTTTGGACCAGTCATCTTGGGGACCTGGGAAGACATACCTGAGGCCTTTGAACCTCCTACAAAACCGAAGAGCAGATCTCCAACGTACAGACCCACATCGTATGCAATGCAGCTTGGAAGGGCAAGTGGTTGTTTCCTTTGTAGGAGTAGGCAGAGGACTCCATAGTCCAGGCCAGCCTGGAATTTCTGCGTAAGTTAGGCCTCCAACCACAGCAGTCTTCTTCCCTTTGCTTCTTGAGTACTGGGATTACAAGAATTGTCAACCCTCATGCCTAGCGGAAGGATTTCTGCTCATAGTCGATGGACCCACTTAGAATCAGGATGTGATTTCTCCTGCTTTTCTAGTGTTGTATGGGGAGAGAAGTGTAGTGCTAGAACTGCAGGACTGTCAGTCAAGCCAGAATCAAGATAACCAGAAAGATTCAGTGCTTAGTCCCAGAGAGGAAGAAATCAGGCGTCGACCAGACTGGCTGGATGTGGAAACCAAAGGTGAACAGAGTCAGCTCCCTGGAGCCTCAGGGTAGAAATCAAAAGGTCAAAGGAACCGAAGATTTCGAAATTCCCCAAGAGTTGCAGCTGTTAACTAGGCAAGCTCTCCAGCCCTAAGTAAGCGACACTCCCAACTCTATAGCCATCTTCAGGTGGACAACTTCAGGATTCCCTGCATCTGCTCAGCCTTTTGGCCTGGCCGGTGGCTGAGGTGGGACGACCCTTCTCTGGTGTTCTGGGTGTTCCAGTAGTCCACAGTTCTATTTGTCATCCTTTTAAGGATGGATTCTTTTGATCTCACAACAAATATAGAATGCCCATATATTGTGTATCTGACCTCAAAAAGTAAGATAGACTTCTGCCCTCAAGGAACTTGCAACTCTGGCTAAGTATTTGCAGTAAAGAAAGTGTGGTAAGCTCTAGGGAAATGGGTCTTGACATGTACTCAAGGTCTAATTTGAGCTACCTCTCTGTGGAGCAGGTAAGGAGCTGCTCCTTGTTCATAGTACTCAGTATTTTCTAGGAGATGGTGACAACTGGATTTTCAGCAGGATCTGTGGAACAGAGAGATGTTGCTTTGACCACCATGGCAAGAGAAAGGATATCTAAAGAAACACAGATGTGTATCCCTTCCTCCAGCTATCAGACTACTAAAAAATGAAGAACAAACACACTCATGGACACACACACACACACACACACACACACACACACACACTTTCTCCAGAGTTTTCATGCTGGAGGAAGGAGAAGGCTGAAGCCCTGTGCTAGTCAGAGAAAGGACTTGCTTCCTAGGAGGAGATTCCATACAGTTCTGACAATTCAGGGGACCAACTTCCAGGACAGACTGGAGCTAGGACAATGATGGCTCAGTGATAGGACCACACCTTGACCAGAACTGCTTAGTTATGTATGTCTCTTGCCCTCTATTTAAACCTAAGCCTTAAGTCAGCATTCCCCACACACAAGGATGAACTGGGGTCAGGGGCATGGGTCACTGACACTTTTTATTTCTCAATATGGTTACATTGGATAAATTTTCTTTCTCAGCTTTTCACTATTAAATGTCTCTTTATTGGTATATAAGGACAGGTGACTGTAGCTTGCTGGGGTTGCCAGGGACTAGATCTTCAGCTTATGACTCTAGTAACATTGTCACGCCCACCACTACTGATGCCATGTCCTATGAGGCTGTCACAGAACATATAGCACTAGTCTGTTGTTTGTGGTTTGTTTTGTTTTTGAGACAGGGACTCACTATGTAGCTCTGGCTATCTTGGAACGCACTGTATAGACCAGGCTGGCTTTGAACTCACCGAGATCTGCCTGCATCTGCCTCCCAGAGTGCTGATATTAAAGGCATGTACCACCATGTCTGGTTGGTTTTGGTTATTAACAAAGGTGAAATTGGAAAACTGAACTAGCTTAAACTTTTCAAAGAAGTTTATCAAACATCGACAAAGAGGAAGTCCAATTAGGTCTTAGTTACAGCCCAAGCCCTCCAGCCTCAGCCTCAGGTAAGTAAGAGAGTAATTTAATGTGGGTAATAAAGTTGGCTCAAAGCAACCAGGAGCACATAATGTCCCCCAAAGGTGCGTGTCCTGAAAGTCACCAGCTGAGACGGCTCATCTGCTCACACTGACTTTTTCACAGCAGCACTCAGCTCTGAAATTAACCTGTCATCTAAATCGAAGGGGAGAAAAGGCAGAAGGTCTACGACACAATCATCCAACTCGACTAGCAGGCCAGTCACTGACGTCAGGCCCGAAGAGAATGATATTAATCATTCCAGCCTGGTGTGCAGTTGAGGACAGCTCTCTCCAGCTCTCCCAACCTATTCCTGGGGTCTTTCCACCAGCCATGCACCTGCTGCTGGCCACAAACCCTCAACTTTGAGACAGGCACGCATGCAGGCTGCCATCGATAGCATTTAAAGCCACACTGCACCCTTTAGTAGAGTCCAGGCTGTGTAGAGGAGAAAGGAAACAAGGCATAGGTAGTGTCTGGATCCCACCCCACCCCCACCCCCAAGATGTGTGTGTCTTTAATCTCTGCAGGGTAATCTCCCCTAAAATGGTCATTTCCTGGGAACTTAATGAGAATATAGGATTAATGTCCCAAAGAGCTCTTGGGGCTGGCTATTAATTCCCCTTAGGAAATACCAGTGGTCTTTAATCAAAATTGCCTAAATTACAAGCTAGTGAAGCATGTCCTTACAGGGCTTAGGGGGCAGCTGTTACACCAGCTATTTCCGATAGATGGCGCCCACTTTCATGTAAATAAATCATTCATATAATTTGTCTTCCTTTTTTTTCCCCACGGAGATGGGGGGCAGGGAACACCAGAGAGAGTGGAAAGGACTTAGTAAAGGTCCAGACAGGAGCGTTCTGTCCAAGGGCTGGTTCCACACCTAACACACTTCTGAGACTGAAGACAGCCAGAGACCCCCCATAACAGTCCTGCTTGCTGTGTACAGCTCATTCTGTGCAGCCAGTGATAAGAAAGGGAGGGTGAAAGTCAGGGCAGGAGAGCCGGAGCGCTACGCCGGGCCCCTTTCTCTAAGCTTTTCGGAAGGATCCGGGTGTTCAGAAGACTTCCCAAAACCCATGCTCTGTAAGTGTTGTGTTTCAAGACCCTTCCTGCCTTTGATCACGAAACACCAGACTTCTGTTTGTTTCCATGAGGACTTACAAACAACAACCCAGGTCTTTGTTAAACAAAAGCAACCCAAACTAACAACCAAAGAGTCTCCCAGCCTGTGTCTTGAATCCTATAATTCTCAGATAAGTATTCCTACACTCCTAGGAAAGGATCGGGCATATTTCTGCTTGACTTTCATCACAAACCCTGGAGGCAGCCAATCCTTGCAGATTTCTCAGGCTGCAATCCTGGAGACTTGGCACCATGACTCAGATATGGAGTCAGGGTTGCTCTATTTTGACTGGGAGACACTTCCTCCTGATTGATTTGGCAGACTAAGTATTTTGATATTTATGTCTCACAAAGAGTTTAAGGTCCTGGGAGTCAGAAGTTTAAAATGGCCATAATTCTACTGGTGGCTTAATCCCTAAATTAAAAAATCAAGGATGATATAGTCCCAGATATAGCCTAAGCATTCTGGCTTCATATTCCATCCAGCAGCACACTGGCTATTTGAAGGTCAGTGAAAAAATGAGGGCAAGGGTGTGGTCTCTTCACTTCCCAGGGTGCCTAGCAAAGCTAAGCACATGGTAGGGACTAGTTTTCACAAACCGATTAAAATGAAGAATTCTCCAATCCAATCAAAATCTACTGGACTAAAGGATGTCCAACTATCTAAAACAACTAGCTTGGCTGCACCAAAACAGAGAAATGAACAAAATATCCAGACACTAAGGTTCTGCGAAGGCATTCCAAGATCCTGCTTCTCCAGCTCCTCTGTCAGCGGCACAACTCCCCACTGATAAAGTGGGTTACTAAGCAACTTCCCAGAGAAACTAGAGTAGAGCCTACCTCTTAATGCTGTTTGTAAGGGTGCTTTGTGAGTTAAAAAAAGAACTCAAAGAGTTCTGGTTTGGGCTTTCTTTTTCCTACGCCTTCCCCCTGGAGCACTGGTGTTACTGTGTGCTTCCTTGTACTTTATCTCAACACAAGGCGGTGAGAAAGAGATCGTTATGTTCATATTTATAGATGAGAGATCTCACTGCCTAAGCAAATGAGTAGAAACTCTGAAAGTTTGTTTTTTTTAATCGCAGTTTCTTATTCTTCTACGCCGTCTTGCTTTTCAACTCACTATGAAATACATTGACTAATTTTTGCTTCCTCCATTCTGCAACTCTTAGAATTTCCTTTTACTGGATTCGGTTTTTCCAGAGGCAATATGGGAGAGAGCCACCTGGACTTTGTTTCCTAGCAATAAGCGCGCGCACACACACACACACACACACACACACACACACACACACACACACACCCTCCTCACGTCTGATCTGCAGGCATTATAGCAAACCTATCACTCTGAAAAAAACAGGTGAGATGATCGCCCTCCTGGCCTCCCAACACACCTGGATTAGAAATGGCTGCGTTGAGTCAGCTGTTGGACTTCAGGCTATCTGTAAAATGGGCATAATTACTGCCTACCCGATTTGTAGGTGAGTGACCACGATCACTGTGAACAATGAATGCAAAAGCTCCCAGCACACAGTAGGTCTGTTTCCTTCTCTGGCCAAGAGCTGTGAGAGTTAACATGCAGGGAAGCAGGACGGATGCTCCTTTCAGCCAGAATCAGACTTACTGAAACCTGAAACTGTGGGAATGGACAGGAAACTGGAGCAGCCCTTGGATCTCTTTCCCACACGACCCTAGGGGGTGGGAGAGTGTGTGTGTGTGTGTGTGTGTGTGTGTGTGTGTGTGTGTGTGTGTGTGTGTGTTGGGGGGGGTACAGGATCAGTGTTCCATCTAGGGTGGGCAGTCTCTATCCTTCACTGGCCCTAGCACCAACACCAGCACCAGCCAGCAGCAGGTCTTCACGACCCCGCCTGCAGCTCGGGGCTTGGGGGGAAACAAAAAACAAAAAAACAGCCAAGATCCTGAGGGCGCACCGGCTGGCGACAGCTCTCACGTCCTCCTGGCCTTCATGCCCTTAGGGTCTGAAGCCTGGATGGGTGGCCTCGGCGCGGGCTGCCCTCAGGGACCCCGCGGGGCTGTGGGCGTGGCGAGCGCCCGCCTGCTGAGGCGCCCTGCTAGGGTTGGCCTTGTGTGTGTGTGTGTGCGCGCGCGCGCGCGCGCGAGCGCGGTGGGGGGGGGGATACCGAGCACGCGCAGGCAGCCGGGCCCGCGCGCCGCGCCGCCTCGTCCTCGCCCGGGGCTGCCCGGCCCCTCCCCTCCCCCGCGAGCTGCGCACCGGCAGCCGGCTGACCCAGCAGCCCGCGCCCGCGCCCTTGTCCGCGCGAGCCGGCGGCGGGCTCCAGTCAGCCGGCGACATGAGCGGCGGCAGCGGCGGCGACGACGTGGTGTGCACCGGCTGGCTGAGGAAATCGCCTCCCGAGAAGAAGTTGAGGCGCTATGTGAGTGAGGCGAGCAGCGGGCGCGGCCCGGCGGGCGGGCGGGCGGGAGGACGAGGGGCGTCCCGCGCGGCCTCCGAGGTGGGGGGGGGGCCGCTGAGAGAGGCCGGGCGCGGCGGGCCGGGGCCCCCGCGGCCTCGGAGGGTGCGAGCGGCGGGGTGCGAGCGGGGCGCCGCACACCTGTCACAGGTGCGCCGCGAGGGGCGGGGCGGGGCGCAGGTCGGGGCTGCGGGCTCCGCGGCTGCCGCTGCTCGGCGCCGGCCTCCCCGGGAACTCCAGGCTGTGCCGAAGTTTGTCGCGATTGTTCCGGGCGACCCGGAGAGTTGACGCCCGGGGCTGAGGGGGGACGAGTCACCCCCGAGCAGAAGGGTAGGCTGAGGTGGGGGGGCCGCGCGGCCCCGGGGCCCACAAAGGGCGAGGCGCCGCGCCCCTCTCCGGGTCCCTTTCTCCGGCCGCCCCTCCCCGGTGGCTGGCGGCTTCCTTCCAGTCCGCGGCCGCTGCATCACCGGCAGCGTCAGCGGCATGTGCAGCGCTTGTATTAAGTGACTCATTTGTTTGTGTGTGTGTGTCCCCCCCCCCCGTTCTTTCCCATTATTCCGTAGGTCTCTCACAGCCCCCCCACCCCCACCCCCCAACTCCCCGCGCGGTCGTCCGCTCCACGGGGTGACACTGCAATTCGGTCCGCTATAACTGGCCGGAGTTAATGTGTGGAGGTGTCTGGGGTCTGGAGAGATCATGGCTCTGACTTGCTAGGTGGTGCTAGCTGACAGTGTTTACTGAAACTGCTGGGACAAGCTGTCCCCTCTAGGTGAGAAACTGACAATTGGGGGGGGGAAGCGCCCCCCCTCCTCCTTGCCTAGCGAGGTCAAAGAACAAAGTGGTGCCGGGATCTGAAGCTGGGGTAGTCCGAGGAGTTTAGAAACGGAAAGTCCGTTAAAGGAGTGCAGGTTCTCCCGTCGTCGTCTCCCTCTTCCCTTGCCAAGAACCGTCCCTGTTCCGCTGCTGCCTGGGAGTGCTGGACTCGGAGAAATCACTCCCACAGCCTGGAAGCGAGCGAGCGAGCGGTTGCTTCCAGCTGCAGGGCATCAAGGGAGCTCCCAACAGACCCGGCCCTCTGTCAGCTGCACTAGTTAGTGGCTGGCCATGGGGGACAGAAGCTTAGCAGAGTTTCCTGTCTCTGCTCCCCAGATCAGAATCAAGGGACTTCTGGCCTCTGGACTGAGGAAGTGACATTCTGTTTTTCAAAGGAAGTGTTGTTGTTGGGGAGTGCAAGTGTGTCAATGAAATCAGGCTCTGACTTAGGTCATTTGTGCGGGGGTGGGGGGAAATCTCAGGATTTAGTGCATAGCTTTTGAGCACGAACAAAGATTTGACGTATAGTAATATAATAGAGGCGTTTAAGCTTTAAAGCTCATATTGGGGGATTTTGATGTGGATAAAATATTTTAATTACTAAGAGGGAGTTTTGTTTTTGCTTGTTGCTGTAACCCAGGCCTGTAATTTCAGCACTTGCATTTGGGAGACAGGCATGGGGATCACAGGTTCAAAGCCCGCATAGTTCCAGCATTCTAGGCCAGCTTAAGCTATGTGAAATCCTGTCTCTCTTTCGAATACACATAACCCAGCCCCCTCCCCCAACCCAACAAACAACACACACACACACACACACACACACACACACACACGAACTCAAGATGGTCAGTGGGTAAAAGTGCTTGTCCTTCAAGCATGGTGACTTAAATTTGATCCCCTGGAAAGCATATAAAGATAGGTGAGTTCTGACTTCCATGTTCATGCTGTGGTGTGTACATACACTCACATACTCTCCCTCACATACACAATAATAATAATAATTAAGAGAATTAGGGAGGATTTCTTTTTTGTCTTGGGGTGTGTGATTGTTCATGCCTATAATCCCAGCACTTGGAAGGTAGAGGCAGGATAAAGAGTTCAAGACCATCCTTGGCTGCATAGTGAGCTCAAGGCCAGTGGAATGCTACAAGACCAGCCAGTGGAATAGTGTCCTGTTTTTAAAAAAATGCAATTTTCTAATTAGAAGGGAATGTAACATAGTTGGTAGAATGCTTGCTTAGCATACAAGATGTCCTGGGTTTTTTTTTTCCCCAGCACTGCATAAACAGGGCTGGGAGGCACAAGCCTGTAATACCAGCATTCCATGGAGAAGGAAGGAGGATTAGGAGTCCAGGTCATCCTTGAATTGAAAGAAAAAATGAAAACAATACTACTTTAGAAATCTTTGAAACTTTGTTTTTGAAACAGCTTGTAAAAAAGTTGATACTGTTGCACTTTGACTCATGGCTACATCAACCCTTACCATGTAGTCTCTTTATGACCTAGGTCTTGAGTGTTTTTTAGAACAGCTTTAGCTCAAAATAGCCAAGTTTGGAGGCTTGTGTCAACCCCAGGTTTTATCCATTTAAACTCCTCAGTGCTCTTGGCTTCTCTGATGACCTCAGCTTCCCCCTTTCACACATTCCCTTTGGCTCCAGCCCCCAAGGCATCTGACACAAGCTATAGCCTGGTGTGACTGGAAGCCTCTCCAGGGGTAGAAGTCCAGTCCTCCTGCTTCCAGCCAATCTAAATAACCTATGCTTCCAGAGTGCAACCTCCTCCATCCACTGAGTTTCTGGGAAAACATTTGGCTTTTACACACACATCCTCATACTAGGGATTGAACTGAAGGTCTTGCCTGTGAACTCAAGGTCTTGCTGGTTCTGGTCAAATGGTCCATCACTGAATCCCCAACCCTTACATTTTACTTTTCCTTTTAAAAATCTCTGCCAACTGTTTTAAGTTATAGCTCTGTTCTTGGTTTCTTAGAAGCTCAAATTAGTTAGACTCAAACTTAGAGATATTTCCCAGCCAGATTGCTGCATACATAACTCCTAAATAGTTGTTGTGACTGGTATACATAATAGTCATATTTGGTATTGTAGATTGACATGTCTTCATTTTAAGGGTGAATCAAGCATCGGAGATAAAGGAGAAAGTAGCATATTAAATACATGATGGTTTAAGGCTCTTTTGAAAACATAACTCCTGTGTGTGGGGAAAGGTAGGCAATAGAGAAAAAATACAACTTGGAAGAAGTTATGTTGTCAGAGATGTGTTGTGTTGTTTTGTTTTGTGATAGGGTCTCATCCTCACACTGGCCTGAAACTCATTGTGTAACCCAGGCTAACCTTGAATTTGGGGTGATCTCCTGGTTCTCTCAAGTGCTGGTATTGAAGGCATATACCAACACATCTGGCAGTGGAGGTTTTGTTTTTAGAGAGGTTTTTTTTTTTTTCCTCATTGGATTTTCTGATTGATTAACCATAAGAAAGAAGAAATGATCTAGAGCATTGGTTCTCACATGTGGGTCGCTACACCTTTCACAGGGGTCACATGTAAGATATCCTGCACATCAGACATTTACATTAGGATTCATAATTGTAGCAAAATTACAGTTATGAAGTAGCAACAAGACAATTTTATGTTTGGGGGTCACTGCAACATGTATTAAAGGACTGCAGCATTAGGAAGGTTGCGAACCACTGAGCTAGAGAGTATTTGTTGTGTGTCCTAAAGAAATTGCATGGGGAGGAGAAGGACTATACTGAGTGTCACTCCTGGTGCATCATGTGACAGCACCGAGGGTTGACAAAAGAAAGAGCATCATTCCCGTGTGTGGCTGTGAGTTCACACGTGCGTGAGAATGCCGTTATATGTACTTAAATATCAAGCAGGATTTTGTGGAGGGAAAATTTACAACATTCAATGTATTATAGTCTGTTATAATTTCCAAGTGTTGCAGGATTTGAGGGAAAGAAGATTGGTCACAGCATTGCCCCCTGGTGGTTTATTTGAGGAAAGTTGTATTGGGTCTAATGAACAGCTGCAGGAAGCAAACAGTAACTATTTGTTCTTCTTTTATTATCGTTATTAAATATGTGTATTCCTGGCTTCGGATTAGTTGACTAACCCATCCCTTTAGTGTTTGCTGATGACCCTGCCTTCTCGGCTCAAAGAAGGTGGATCAGGGTATGGCCATCTGCACAAATCACAGTCAAATTTCCTAGTTTACTCAGTATTTACATGATTTCTTTCTTTTCTCCTCTTCTCAGAGTCCATGAGGCACCCCACTGTCAGAGCTAACTCTACTCCCCATACTTCGGCTCATGTCCTCTCCTATCTCCTCAGACAATTCTTGCCCCTTTTGGCAATTTTTAATAGGTCTTTGAGAATTTTGTACAATGTATTTTGACCACAGTTATCCTTCCCCTAACTCTTCCCAGATCCAGTCCCTTCCTTACCCACCCAACTTTGTGTCCTCTTCTCACCCCAAACCCATCAAGTCTAATTTATGTTACCCATATGATGTGGGTGTGGCCTGGTACTGGAGCATGATCAACCCACCATGGGCCAGGATAAAGGGTGCCACCATGCCTACCTTACTGATAATTTTAAAGGACCAGTTGTTTATTTCACTGATTTTATCTATTGCTTTTCTGTTTAAAATTTCACTGGTTTCTGTTCTCTATTATAACCTTTTTTCTAGTAGCATTTGGTTTATATTACTTTTCTAAGTTTTTATGTAATTTATTTTATTTAATTTCATGTGCATTGGTATGAGGTATTAGATCCCCTGGAATTGGAGCTATAGGCACTTGTGGGATGCCATGTGGGTGCTGGGAATTGAACCAGGATCCTCTGGGAGAGCAGCCAATGCTCCTAACCGCTGAGCCATCCCTCCAGCCCTAATGTGGGAGTTTAAATTACTGATTTGAGACTTTTCTTCTAGTACTAATATACACATTTAGTTCTACAAGTCCCCTTTGAAGATTGTGTTTGTTTATTCTAAAATTTTTCATAATTTGTATTTTCATTTAGCTCAGTTTTTTTTTTACTTCTCTTGAGACTTACTTGGACTCATGGATTATTTAGATATATGTTGTTTAGTTTCCAAATGTTTAAAGATTTTCTTGTTATTTCTGTTTCCAATTCTTAGTTTGGCTCTATTGTGGGAATAAAATACATTCTGTATAATAACAATCATTTTAAGTTTGTTGAGATTTATTTTATGGCCCAAGATAAGATTGTTCTTCCTTTATGTTCCTTGACTACTTGAAATGATGTTTATTCTGCTATCATGAAGTAAGGTAGTCTACAAATGCCAATTAGACCAGGTGTGGTGGTACATGTGTGTAATAGCAGCACTTGAGGTGATAGGAGGGTTATGAGTTTGATAGCCAGAATTACATGGAGAGTTTGAGGTCAGCCTAGGGCTACATAGCAAGACTCTGTCTCCAAAATACAACAAAAATATCACTTCAAATCAGGACATTCTCCTGAGCTTCACATGTGTAAGTGTTTTGCATGCATGTTTGTATGTGTATCATGTGTGCCCTGGTGCCTGTGGAGGCCATCAGTGGGCATTGGGTAGCCTGGAACTGAAGTTACAGATGGTTGTAAACCACCATAAGAACTGGAAACAGAACCCAGGTCCTCTAGAAGAGCAACAGATTCTCTTAACTGCCAATTCATCTCTCCAGCCCCCTGAGTTTTACTATATTTTATTTTAGAGATAGGAACTCATGTAGCCCATGATAGTCTTGAATAACCTATGTAGTCCATGTTGACCTTGAATCTCCTGAGCTTTTTTTCACTATTATTATATCCTATTTCCTCATGTAGAAGTAATTTACATGTTCATCAATGAATGAATGAATAAGAAAAATGTTATTTTTTGCATACAAAAGAATAGCCTTGCTGGGCAGTGGTGGCACACACCTTTAATCATAACACTCAGGAATAGAGGCAGGCAGATCTCTGTGAGTTCGAGGCCAGCCAGGTCTACCAAGTGATTTCCAGGGTAGTCACACTACACAAAGAAACCCTATCTTGTAAAAAACCAAAAAAAATAGCCTTAAAAAACGTTGACACATAGATATGTTATAAACTATATGAACTTTGATGATAGTATGATAAATAAGCGACTCACAAAGGACAAATAGTATATGACTATTTTCATAACTTATCTAGATTAGTGATGGAAAGAATGGTGATTTGGAAGGTCTGAGGATAGAAATTATAAGGAACTGTTTATTGTGCAGTGGATTCAAAGTTTCAGTGATGCAAGTTGAAAGAGTTCTGAATAAGATGGTAATAATGGTACCACAGCAATGTGAATGTCTTTAGTGCCAGCTCAGGGTATTTCGTTTACTTAAAAACAGTCAAGATGGTAGATTTTATATTTTGTGTACTTCACCACAATTAAAAATAAAACAACTTCTAGGGGGCTGGAGAGCTGGCTTCTGGGTTCAATTCCCAGGGACCACATGGTGGCTCACAACCATCTGTAAGTCCAGTTCCAAGGGATCTGATACCCTCTTCTGGCCTCTGTGGGCACCAGGTCATATACATGGTACATAACATACATGCAGACAAAACACCTGTATGCATACAATAATAAAATTTAATTTTAAAAAAAATCTGCATTTGGTAGGGGTGAGGAATGTTGCTAGTGTTACTTTTCTTTATTGCTGATATTTCTAATTCAAGAAAAGACAAAAATGGACTCTCCATAGCCTTAACTCATCATCAACATCTGAGAACCAGAGACAGTGGATGTACAAAGAGCTTGAAAGCACATCTGTTCCTTCACCAAATGAAACATCTCTGGCATTATTGTCTATCTCTGGCTGGTCTTTCTCTAGATCACTGGGAATAATGGAATATGATAACTTAGTGCTCCAGCAAAATGTGCAGAAGTGTAAAGCAGGCCTTTGCCAGCATCCAGAATAACTTTGACAACTGTAACTAGAGAATATATCACATTCTTTCCCTTCCTAAATGAATAAATCAGTACTTAACCATGCCTTCAAAGAATTTACAGACCAGGGAGACACATGAGAAGCAGAATGCTGGACTTATATGGATTTATATGATCCAGCAAAGGAATTCTAAAGGCAAGAGCTCTAGGTATAGAAGATAGCAGGAGTTTTGAGACAGAAGGGAACCTGAGTTGGACTCAGAAGTTTGTGGGCTAAAAAGGAGTATGATGTGTAGGATGACAAAGGCTGTGAATATGAGATTAGGAATCAGTAAATCCATCTAGAAAGGAGGAATCAAGTTCGTAGAAGAAAACCGAAAGAGTGTTGAGGAGGGATGTTCTCTAGAAGGCCCTTGATAGTAGAATGACATTTACTGGTGAAGAGCATCCCTCTTACTGAGTAAGTCTTTGCCTCACAGCTTGCTGTTTTTTTCATTTGAAATGTTAGTGTGAGATGACAGTGTTTATCTTTAGAAGACCTGCCTCAGTGTTTGGGTTCTTGAGTGGATTAGTTCCTTCTCTGCTTCCTACTTTATTGCCTGTGAAACTGGAATGATGCTTCTTACTCCACGGAGTTTGAGAATTTGCCAGGATAATGTGGAAAAGAAATCTTGAGCACCATGTCTAGCACAGAGATGTGTGGAAGTATTTAGTATTGGAGGAAGTAGCAGAGTGGGACGATGCAAATTTATAATTATTAAACCTTTTGTAGGAAGTCTGACCATGAGCATGAGTGTCTTCACATCCATTTCACACTGGGGCCAGATTAGATGTGCAATGTAAGTGGAATTCTGAAGCTAGAATTGAGTGCTAAGGAGTTAGATTTTCCTGGAATGAACATCTCAAGGGTCTTCCAGTTTGGGGGACTGGAAATTAAATTACAGTGATTTGCCTGAAGCTGTGACTTTGAGAAATGTGTGTGTACTGAGAGTGTAGAGATGCATGTGAGATTCTGGAACCCACATTTGAGAGTGGTCTAAAATTCATACACCTTCTAGGGAATGATATATTTGTTTTTGTTGCTCTGATAAAATATTATAACTAAAGATAACTTAGAAAAGAAAGAGTTTGTTTTGGTTTATAGTTCCAGAGTGTTTGAGTCCGTACTGGCAGGGAGGGTGCTGGAGCAGGAAGCTGGCTAATTGCATTTCATCTACACACCAGGAAACAGTGAACTGGGAGCTGACCCTCAGTGTCCTGCAAGGCGGTACCTCTTAAAGGCTCCATATCCTCCTCAAACAGCACCCACCAACTGGGAACTAAGTGTTCAAATATCGAAGTTTATGGGAGACATTTCTCATTCAAACTACTACCAGTAGTAATCCTTCAAACTTAACTCAGAGGTCCTCTCCAAGTTTCTCCAAAGTGAGCCTTTTGCTGGACTTGTTTCTAAAATATGATTTTACCTCTAGCATTCTGATACTGGGCTAGATTCCTTTTGCACTTTACAGACAATGTAATGTCTCATTAAGCACAGGGTGTAAGTATGGTGCCGTCGTTGGACAACAGCTCAAAGCAAGGTACTGTCAGTCATTGTCATCAATGTATTGTAACTACTGTACTCTCAAGTTTATGCTTGCTGCTTTTACTGATTTACAAGTTGTTGGAATAATTTCCAACAACAATGAAGTACGGGCTGGGGAGATATCTTAGTTAATAAAGCACTTTTCCACGAAAATGTGGTGGTCTGAGTTCAATCCCAGAACCCACACAAAGCCAGATGTGGTGGCACATGCTTGTATTTCCAGTGCAGGGGAGGTAGAAACAGGAAGATCTTTGGGGCTCCCTGGCCAATCAGCCTAACTTAATTTGTGAGCCCCAGGTTCCATATGATGCACCACGGGTAGATGGCTCCTGAGGAGTGACACCTGATATTGTCACTCCTTTGGCCTCCATGAGCTCTTGTACACACATGCACAGAACACATAAAGAACAGTGAGCTGCTTCCATAATACCCCTCAAACAGATCAATTATGATATTTTTGAGATAGTATCTATATGTGTTACCAGGCTGATCTTGAACTTAGTATAAAGTCTTCCCACCCCAGCCTCCTGAGTAAATGGAACTATGGGCATACACTATAATCTGGCTCTCAGTGTTTTTTTTTTTTTTTATAATTATGGGCACACATACTTAAATATATTGAACATGCTGGGTGGTGGTGGTGCACACCTTTAATCCCAGCACTCAGGAGGCAGAGCCAGGCGAATCTCTATGATTTCAAGGCCAGCCTGGGCTACAGAGCGAGATCCAGGACAGAAACCAAAACTACATGGAGAAACCCTGTCTTGAAAAAACAATATATGTATGTATGTATAAAAACATATTTGGACCTATTATATTTGTTTTTGTTTCTGAAGTTCAGATTGTACTATCCTTAGCCTGTAGGACCCTATTCAACTTGGCTTCTGATATGATACTACTAGTTTAATGGTTTCTTTGCTACATGCCATGACAAGGTCTTCCAGGTTTATTTTGAACATATCTTAATCCAGATATAGAATTATCCAGCTCCTTAAAGGATCCTGATTCTTCATATGAAGAATGCTATGTAGAAACTCACTATGGAAAGTAAAGAATGTTGTCATTATATTGGTTGCACAGTTGGTTTTTTACATGACAGTCAACTATCAGTGAGCTAGCATTTTGTATTCTGCTTCTTCCCATACACTGCAATTATGAATAGGTACATTTACTTCTGCATAATATTTGTCCAGTTTTGAATTATAAAAAATCTTGATTATATAGAAAAATAAAGCAAAATGTGAAAAGAATAAAGATTCATATGGTATCACATATTATCAAGACCACATTTGTTTCATCTATTCTTTTACAATTTCTTTTTTTTTTTTAACTTATAGCACCTGGTATTCCCAGGTGGTTTCCCATCCAAATACTAACCAGGCCCATCCCTGCTTAGCTTCTGAGATCAGAAGAGATTGGGTGTGGTCTTCTTTTAATATTTCTTTGCTTTAATATTATAAAATCCTAGAAGTGTATATAAATCTTAAAATTATCATCTTAGTAAAGATGCCATATATTACATATATATCTCCCCAGTTGGACATTCATGTTGTTTCCAGTTATTTACTATCATATGCAATGTATCTGTCATATAGGTGACACTCTTCTAAGAATTTCACTAAGCTTGTAACCATTGTTACATATATAGCATGTTAAAACTACAATTCACATGGGAGATTTTTTGGAAAGAAAATCAGTATCTTTCCTTAGTCTGCCTTAAAAGAATGTGACAGTTGGAGCTCTGGTGGTTTGCACAGCCCAGTTCTTTGTTCTTTAAAGTTTTGAACAAACATTACATTAGGGTTGATGGCATTTCCTTGAATAAGAAAGAACTGGAGAGGGCTGGTGAGGTGACTGTATGGGTAAAAGCACTTGCTACCAAGCCTGATGTCTTGGATGTGACCTCCAGAACCCACATGGTAGAAGGCAAGAGCCGACTCCCCCAAGTTACTCTTCACACATGGGCTGTGGCAGGCACATGTCCTCCTCCCCCTTGCACACAGGCAATTAATTGATTAATTAATTATGTTTTTAAAAAAGGAAACAACTCGAACAAGAACTGAGTTGAAAGCAAGATTATTTTAGCTACAGGTTCTGGAAACCTGCACAGGATACTGTTTTCATGCCATACATGGTGGCATATGCCTTCTAGTCCTAGTACTTGGCAGGCTGAGGTGGAACCTGGGCAACATAGTGAGATGCAATCTCATAATCGAACAGGAGGAGGGACTCTCAAGGCATCACTCCTCGCTGAGGGTCTAATGGTTGCTAGAGGAAGAGGGAACATTTTTTTCATCAGTGTAGCTGAAGATGCCCAGGTAAGATGCTCAGGCTTCTATTATCACCATGCTCCTGTAACCAGCTCTAATGAAATTCACTGGGACGGACGGACACACACACACACACACACACACACACACACACACACACACAGAAATAAAAAGGAGGTCTTCTTGGAAAGAGGAAGGAGATCAACAGGAATGGGATAGGGACAAGACAGGATAATAAGGGGAGTGAATATGGTCAAAATACATTGTAAACATGTATGAAAATGCATTTAAATCTATTTCATGTATAATATATGCTTAACACATAAAAACAAAAATAGAATTTTAGTGACACTTGAATTTTACTTCTATAGTGTAGTTATTGTAAACACAGATAACAGAAAAGTAACAATATTAGCAGCACCTGCAACAAAGGGATACACAACATTTAAATGTATTTCTTTTGTCTGTTTTTCCCTGTATTTGTATATTTGTACAGTTTACAAACTGTGAAAGACTATTCACCTTAAATTGGTATATTAAAAATATTCTGTGTCATAAAATAGTCTCCTAAGACATGGCTTGTTTGTTTGTTTGAGAGAGGGTTATATAGCCTTGGCTAGCGCAGAACTCACTATGTAGACTATGCTGGCCTCAAACTCATAGAGATCCACCTGCCTCTGCCTCCTGATTGCTGTGTAATATTTGTTATATTTTGTAATATTTAATCCTGGGATTAAAGGTGTTCACCACCATACCTAGTAAGCTATGGCTTTTTAATGACCATATAAGTAGAATGGCATTAACATGGAGCTTCTCAAGAAAGATCACTTTTATCCATTTCCTGCTCCTTTTAAAAATGTGTATTTTTATTAATTTTTGACAATTTTATATAACGTATTTTGATCATGTGTACCTCCCACCTAATTCCTACCTCCCTAACCCCTTGAACTTCTTGTCCTCTTTTGTCCTTTAAAAAACAAACCATGGAGTTCAGTTGTACTTTCCAATATATTCCTGGGTGAGAGGCCATCAGCTGGAGTATGGTTGACCTACTAGGAACAGCACATTTATAGAAAACTGACTCTCCTTCCCCCAGAGCCATCACCCGTCCATACTTCTTTGGTTAAGGGTAGGGGCCTGTAAACCTTCCTCCTCCATGATAGAATGTTGACTGGCTTGATACAGGCATGCACAGCTACTTTGAGTTCATGAGTGCAACAGCATTTCATGTCCTTGGTGTTTACTTGTTTATTATAAACAATATATGTAACTGTAGATGTTTACCTGGATCTAGATTGCTGGGTATGACCCTTCTTCCACATGACCTTATGTTGGAGGTGCAGTGAAATGTTGATTTCTGTAACCGACACACTGGCTTTAATTGCTGTGGTCATATTAATTGCATACTGTCTCTCTTGTACTTTTTTTTTTTTTTTTTTTTTTTTGGTTTTTCGAGACAGGGTTTCTCTGTGTAGCTTTACGCCTTTCCTGGAGCTCACTTGGTAGCCCAGGCTGGCCTCGAACTCACAGAGATCTGCCTGCCTCTGCCTCCCGAGTGCTGGGATTAAAGGCGTGCGCCACCAACGCCCGGCTCTCTTGTACTTTCTTATTAGGTTATTATTATTATTATTTAGGTTTTTGGAGACAGAGTTTCTATGTGTAACAGTTCTGGCTGTCCTGGAACTTGCTTTATAGACCAGACTGGCCTCGACCTTACAGAGATCTACCTGCCTTTCTCTCACAAGTGCTGGGATTAAAGGCATGCACCGCCACCACCCAGCTTGAGGTTATCACTATATGAAAAGTGAAGAACTTAGCACTTTCTATCAGTTAAGTTTTAGAATGCTGTACTGGCTACCAGAAACAGCATTCTTTGCTAAGATAATCATTCAGACACTCAAGTCTATGCTTATATATTTTTAAAGTCACTCTTGAAACGAAAAATTCAAGACCAAAAAGCATTTATTGGTATATATTCTTCATACAGTGTTCAGTCTCATACAGACAATTTCTTTCAAGTATATCATATATACTGACCATGTTCACTCTTCCCCATTTCATCATTTTAGTTCCCCACTCTTTTTCTGTTTCCCAACTTGTCTTCTCCCTCCCATAATCTTTCTTATGCTTTCATGACATAAAATTATATTAAATGGTTTTATGTATCTATAAAAAATTCTAGGACCCTTAAAGAAAATGTGGCATTTGTTTTTCTGCATCTGACTTATTCACTTAGTATAATAATCTCTTTTCATCTGTTTTTCAGCAAATATGATTTTATTATTATTTATGGCTGCATATGAAAAAATTCAAGTGAATTTTCAGATGCCAAAGATACATATACACAGATTCTATTTTGGGAAATCCTCAAATAACTGTAAAAAGCATCGTCTCTGAAGTTAGTCCTGGATTGAAGTCCAAACCTCCCATTGTTGTGTGGGATTGAATAATTTTTTTTTTTTGGCCTTTCAGAGCTTTTAATTTTCTATTCTGAGTGGGCCAGAAAGGAAACAAGACTGTCCTTGGGGAGTCTGTATAAAGGGAAGGATATCTAAAACACAGTCTTATTGTAGTATCTGAAGAGCTGCACACAGTGATGCCAGGTCTGGTGGGAAGACATTATCTCCTCCAGGAGAAAAAAATCAAAGGGGGTGACATTTGAGATAGACCTCCAAAATGAATAGTCAAATGTCACATGAGCTAAGTCTACAGAGTCACAAATGGGAAGTCCTTAAAAGAGAACCACTAAATTAATGAGCACATCTGGTCAGATCACTCACTCATTCCTATTGAACTACAGGAAATTCTCTGCTCAAGTTATTTTTTCTCTTTTGAGACAGGGCCATATGTATTCCAGATAGCTTTGAACTTGGTAAGTGTATGAGGATGGCTTTGAAATCCCAATCCTCCTTGTACCAACCATCTAAATGCTGAGACTATAAACATGTGCTATCACATCTAGCTTCATGTTATTTTAAGTTTTCTTGTCTACAACACCCAAAGTCACTTCCTAACTACATTATCTATTTATATCAGAGTATCTAACATTTGAACAAGCAATTTCTTTAAAAATATGAGTTGGTAATACATGAAAATATATTCAAACTCAGTAGCAATCAAAGAAATCTAAATGAAATTGTCAAGAATTTAAAAAATTATGTCTACTATCAAAGATAAATCATGGAAACCAAAACTCTACCTATCCTTTCTGAAAGTCTATTTGTTACAGTGCATCCAAAAGCTTTATGAATAACTCTACCCTGTGAATTACAAATTTCATTTATAGGAATTTATCCTAATTATAGACATCTTTGTTTTAAAGGGTCATAATATCATTTAAACTAGTCAAGATCTGGGAGGTATAAGTAGAGCATGTGCTTAACATGAGTGAAGCCCTGGGTTCAATTTGTCAACAAAACAAGCAAACATAATAGACCTTACCCAAAAGACAAAGAAGCAATATAATAAGAAATAGTAAAATACCTAGTGTCCAAGAACAGAAGAACCACATAAGTTTGTCACTGTAATAATTATGTTACTATTTATAGCACTTAACATATTCCTGACATTATATTCAATATCTCAGCAACCTATAAAGTAACTGTATAAGAGAATGCCAAATAGGATTTTCTGTTACCATACAAATGGTAAATAGAATGCACAGCTGAACAGTGGAGGTAAGACCCCACAAGGGAGAGAGGGCAGTCAGTAAGCAGGGCGGACATAATTCTAAGACTTAAAGAAGTTATAGTGTGAGATATTCTAACCCAGTCATGGCATGTGTCCCTGTACATCAACCTTTGCCACAATCCACAAGAGACTAGGGAGAAACTGTGGACCCCCTGATCTAGTGGGTTCTAAGAGAAATCAACTACAGGAGTGAAGGGGAAAGAAAAGAAAAGGGGAGAGAGCCCATGCCTGGTGAATATTTGTTTAGGCAGGCACTTACATATCTGCCTGTTCCAATCCGGACAAAAGGGAAATGGAACGAATAGAGGCAGGAAGCTATCACCCCACCATTGGTATAGAGAGAAGTCTGATGGGTCTAGTGGGCTCATGGAAATTTCTGGTGTTAAGCCCATTCCATCCAAGAGGGCTCAGGGTAGTAGAGGAGAGCGGAGAATCATCTGACAGAGAATAATAGAGCTGAATACTGTTCTTTAGGTCTGAAGACCATACAGTGAAGAAACTCATCCTCCAAATGCATATCTAGGCAATGCTGGTTAAACAACTGGGAACTCTGTTCAGGAGAATCCAAAGCAGCCAGCAGTCCTTGTTCCTTATTCCCATACCCATACCTCATAGCAGAACAAGTAGAGTCTAGAAGGGCACGGGGAAGAAATATCAGAGATTGTGCACCTTCTCCATAGTAAGAAATAGCAGTCAGGGAAAAAATACAACAAATCTACCATTCACATCTGCAGAACCACTGGAGTAGCCAGAGGTAGACCAGATACATGGAAATTTTTCAGTGGTAGATTTTGAATAATCCAGCATGGCCAGAAAGTTGTATGGGCTCTGCATGAGGTTCATGAAGGAGAAATGATTTGATAAGGTTTAAAAATAGAAACATTGGAGCCAGCTGTGATGGTGCGTGTCTTAATCCCAGTATTCAGGAGGTAGAAGCAGTCAGATCTCTGTGACTTTGAGGCCACTCTGATCTACTTAAGTGAGTTTCAGGCCAGCCAGGGCTACATAGTGAAAGTCTGAAAAAACAAAAAATGTGTGCGCATGCACACACGCGCACACACACAGGTGAAGGTTCTTGCCACCAAGCCTAACAACCTGAATGCAATCCCTAGAACCCACATGATAGAAGAACTGACTTCCAGAAGTGGCATGTGCTCTGATCTCCACATGTATGTCATGGCATGCACACCCACCCCACAAACAAACAAAATCAAATAACTGTACTGTATTTTTGAGACAGGAACTCACTATGTGTTGCTGACTGGCCTTGAACTCACAGAGCTCTACATGCTCTTGACTGCTGATGTTTGACACTATACCCTGCTGTAGTTAAAAAAAAATCTTTTTGAGATAGAGTCTCACTATGTAGCACTGGCTGACCTAGAACTCACTATGTAGACCCAGCTGGTCTTGAACTTACAGGGATCCACTTGCCTCTATTTCCTGAGTGCTGGGATTAAAGGTGTACATCACTATATCCAGCTATAAAAATTTTTAATAAAAATATAAATATTGATTTACTTTTATCCTAAGTAAATCAGAGTCTGTAAGGGATAGAACTTGAGGTAGGTGTCATTCAAAAGTTCATAGGAATTTGCCTACCCACTGATTAAAAACCTTCATGCATAGAAAAAAATGGAGGTACAAATGTCATGGTGTTCTGGAAATGAATCTTTTTGTGAGACTACCCAAGGTGTCTGTTAAGTTGGACTTGACTAATAGCACTGTTTACAGATTGCTGTTGTGGGCACTAATGTGTAAGATGTTTTCCAACTGCTTTTTAAGCCAAGGAGAAAGATACTAAGCACTTCCTTATTTGTACGAACTTCCATCTCAAAGTTTTCTATTAACTGGAGTTGTGGTTGATGAGATTTATGCCAGAAAATATTATGCTTTTTTGTCACTATGTGTGTTGTATGTGTTGTTAATGCACAGTGTACCTCTAAAGATGCCTACCCTATAAACTGTTGAATTTGTGTGACAACAAGTACAACAGGCTTTAGAGCATCCTCAAAATTACAAAGCCAATATTAGTTAACAAATAACTAAAATGCCTGTCTGTATATGAAAGTAACAACACTAGTTTGCATTGTGAGAGATAAAAATATTCCATTGAGAAGTCACACTAAATTGGTAACAGTAAGGACTTAGAAGGGAGAGATGGCCAAACTTCAACTTTTTAGCCTTCTTCCCCATTTATGTTCAGGCTGACCCCAAACTCCTGGGCTTAAGGTGATCGTTTTTGTGACTGAATAATATCTTATTATATATTAATCTGAATATCATGCTTTATTTATGTAATCTCATTAGTTGATGAGCAGTTTGGTTGTTTTTACTCCTTGTCTATTATGAATAATGCCATTATGACCAGTCATGTGTTAGTTTTTGAATGGCTATGTTTTTAGTTCTCTTGGTCATATACCTAAAAGAATTTTGTGGTCATAAAGCATGTTTAACTCAGTAAGATCAAAATTGTTCTCAGAGTTGATCCTATTTGAGGTCCTTATTGTTCATAGACACAAATGAGTGTTTTCTATTCCCAAAATTTCAGGGAAATTATTGGAGTTGGGGGAACAGTATTTTTCAGTGTTTTGCGTGTTTAGGGAAATAGACTTTATTATGGCTAAGTCTAAAGGGCTTCTAATTGTAATTGGCTTTGAAAAAGAGAAACCAAACATTTTCCATGCATAGCGATTTAACTTTGTATTGAAGACTCTGCAATACACACAGACTTACATAATTGCTACTTTTTGGAAGGTTCATTAGATATAAATCTTCCCTTCTGAGAATCCAAAGAAGCTTTCTTTTGGAAAACTGTGGCCCAGAAGAGGAGCACTAAGAAAATACAGATTACTCATTGCAAGCAGGGTGCCTCTCTCTGAAGATGTCAATTATATGCTCTTTGGCCTTCAGAAGTTTAGAGTAGAATCAATTAATGGGTAACAGTCAGAGAACCACTGAGAACATGCTATAATGTTGACATAAAGTACTGTGAGAGCACAGAAGAAGGATAGTTAATGGATAGGAGGATCAGAGAAGGTTTTGATGAGATGTAATGTAAACTAGGTCTAGAAGGACCAGTAAGAGTTGGGCTAGCAGAAGAGAAGAACTTCATAAGAGAATATACCTTATGAGACTGGCTGCAGCATGCTGAATGATTGGAATGGAACTGACAAATGGGAGAAAAGGTGGGATTTGCAAGCTAAATATTAGATGTTTTGAGACTCTGTATGTACATAAGTACATTGAAGGCTCTTAAATGGTAAATCCATTTAATTTGCTTAATGTGGTCAAATGTATTCAAATACATGTCTTTTGCTCTTTAGTAGTATATTTATGGCCTATGAAAACAAGGAAAGGAAGAGGAGTGGGGAAAAGTTTATAGGGAAATTAGACAAGAAGCTTGCTCACCAATCTGCCAATATAAGTCAGGGCTGGGGGATGTTTCTTAATCACATAGGCAGCCCCTGTACTCCAGGTAAGGAAGTTGATGTTAATTGAACTTTGTGCCTTGGCCAGTTCACTACTTATTGAGACTCATCCTCAAGAAATAGACAGTACTGCTTGACCACAAGGTAGCTGGATTCTATGCTAAGAACATCATGCTCATTGCTCATTAAATAACGTTTCAGAGATAAGAAAATTAAGGAATAGAAAGACTAAAGAAAATACTGAAGGTTACATTCTAGTAAATGAGATGGATGGGATGGAATATGTTCAGAAGAAATTAATTAAACTGACATAAATCTAATATTCAGGACACAAGAGGAAAGGGTAGGTATATATCAGGTTGTAGAACTTGGAATGCCATGTTTTCTTTGTATTGTGTTCCTTAGCTACTAGGGAATCATCATCTAATTTTCAAATGAAACCTTAGAAATATTCTCATTCAATGTTCATCAAATCTAGGATGAAATATATTTAAGCATACATCATTATTTTATGTACTACTACACAAGAAAAACAACAAAAAAGCCATTGTGGGGCTGGAAAGATGACTCAGTGGCTAAGATCACTTACTGGTCTTGCAGAGGACCAACGTTTGGTTCTCAGCTACATCAGGCAGCTCACAACTGCCTATTATTACTATTGTTACTCCAGCTCCATTTGGATCCAAAATGTCTGCTTCTTTGGATATCTGCACTCACATTTGCATACCTATGTGCTACAACACACATGTGCACACATAATTAAAATTAAAAAAAAAACTAAAAGAAAAACCATGGTTTTAGAATGTAGCCCAGACTGGCCTGAAAATCACTCTCTAGCCCTGACAGAACTCTTGAACCTTCTACCTCTTCCAGGTGCTGGGATTATAGGAATTTGTTGTCAAGTTCAGCTTTGAAAGAGCATTCTTAAACTTTACTGGACATAGATTTGTAGTCTGTCACATACGTACATTCACAATAAGGAAAAATACAAGTGAAAGCCTGGCTGCTAGACTTGATAGCTCATATGTGTAAACCAGCAGTCAGTGGCTGAGGCAAGAGGACCATGAGTTGGAAACCAGCCTAGGCTAAAGAGTGAAACCTGTTTCAAAACAAACTGGTAATACTGGTAATGTATTCCTAAAATGACTTCATATTCAATTCTGTCTCTCAATCACCTTTTGACTTATTGACCATATCCATCTATATAAATAACTGTCTTCTATGCTCTGAGGAGTATTGATTATATAACACTTCTTTAAAACATTTTGTGTATTTGTTTTGGGGCTGGGGAACATGCAGTAAGCATGTGGAAGTCAAAGAATAACTTGCAGGAGTTGGCTCTGTCCGCTATTTGGGTTCTAGGGATCAAACTCAGGTTTTCAGGCTTTGCAGAGTTGTCTAACCAGGCAAAGTGACTCATGATAGTCTTCAAAAGTTTCCTCTAAGTTATTCACATATTCCACACATTTAATTGTATTTTAACACCTGTAGAGATTCATCCTTTTCCCCTGAAATGCCCTTAAATTATTTGTTCAGGGTTGTATTTGTGTAACTGCTTTACCAGAAATGACAATCAATTATACCCATGTGCAGACAGTGACAGTTTGTATAACTGAAGCTTACAAGACACCATTGGCAGGAAGAAACATTCTAATTTTGATATTAACTTTTCATTACTGAAATAGAGTATCCATTGGAGACCTCACAGTGGTGGGATTCTCAGGACCAGAACTTAAAAGTAAGGAATATAGATACTGGAACCAAACTGCTTACATTACATGCCCAGCTTTTTCATTTGTAAGTTTTGTGACTTGGGGCAAGTTTCTTCACCTCTAGTTCCTCATCTGGAAGATTTGGATAATAGCACTTGTGTTATAGAATTGTTGAGAAGAATAACTACAAAGTGCTTACACTAGTGTCTGATACCTCTTAATGCTCTCTCCCCCATCTTATCTATCTATCTATCTATCTATCTATCTATCTATCTATCTATCTATCTACATATATATACATCTGTCTGTGTAGGATTACCATCTGTAGAGCATTTCAGTATATCTTCAGACCTATTGAATAGATAGTAACTTAGAACACAGAGATAATTCCCTCACAGCCTCATAGCTACTCCACAGCAGACCTGGAACATGTGTGGCTTCCAGCTCTTTCCATTGTTTTATGTTGTCCCCACTTCTGCTGGTTCTGTCAGGAACATGGACAGAGGATTGTGGTTGCTGTTTCTTAGTGCTAGCCTACAGTTGTAATAAATGCCAGTCTTCTCATTTTTGGCATGTCTTCATATTGGAGAGTGCTGGAATTATTCTGGCCCTAGTACTGTCTATCAAAGATTGGACTTGATTTATGTTTTTTGACAATCACTAGTTTTCTGAACAGAGCTTAATACGCAGGCATTATTCACCTGAAGGGGGTGTTTTTACTCACTCATTTTAAAATATAGTAGGGAAGTTGTATGTAGTATTACCTATCAGACTGGGTAAACCCTGTGCACTGAAGTTTGGAGTATGACAAGGCCTGTCCCCTCTCTGAAAAAACCAATTCAACTTTCTCCTTGTCAAGCATGTCAAAACACCTACACAACCTTTTCCCAGCTATGCCTCTAGTTGACTGTTCATATTTCTGCTTTCTACCCCTGTAAGCAGAGCGGGGGGATGGAAGAGACCAGACTAACTTCCCTGGAGTGCAAGATACATATAAGAGGCTCTTTTCCCATTTTAACCCAGGCTCAGCTCTTGCAAGCTTTTCTGAATAAGCTGGGGTTTGTGACCATCTTCTCTTTCTTCTGTATCCTTGGAACACAGGGTATAATTAATTATCCGGGGTCATATCTCCCTTCATTTATTACACTCTTCATTGTCTCTTTTTATTAGAAGCCTTGCTAGAGAGATAGACGACACGTGCCAACACAGGCACCAGGGCTCAACTGAGGCCCTGAAAGGAAACTTCCACAATGAACACATAGAACACGTAGACATGAGTCTAAAATAAAGATTCAGTTTCAGAGTTAAAGGGCCAGACAAAGATAAGAAGTAGACCAGAAACTATGGCTTTGCTGGGACAAAGCCAGCTACAGAGACAAGGTGGTCCTGTTTTGGGATCCCATAGCATGTAACTTTTCTCTACAAACCACTTTCCTCAGTAAAATCTCTTAGACTCATAGGTGCAGTTGCTGTTTATAGCCAGATGTTTCGCTGACAAGATGATGGAGACTATTCTTGAACAAATGATTATATTTAGCTTGACTGGACATCTTCTGTGGTTGTAGCCAAAGCTTTTGGAGTCAGACACACCTGGTTTGAATTTGGTTGCTCTACAAGTGTATTTTAGGCAAATATATTTAGTGTCTGTTTCTCTTTTCCTCTCCCCTTCTGTTCCCCACCTTCTTCCTTCAACCTCCCTTACTCCCCCCACTACCTTAGAACAATGTAATCCTATCAATGAAGCGGGAGAAAAATGTACTTCCAGATACCTCAGTATGTAAGAAATACTGAGAAATATTTCAGGTTCCTTGAATCTGGGATCTGTGGCTTTTGTGCTGTGTGCCTAGCACAATATCATGTCAACCTGCATTTGTTTTTCTTTTAAGTGTTCCTTGCATACTTGCTAGATGTAAGACATGGTATCAAAGGTTTTATTTGAGTTACTTCATGTCCTCAGACATCTTAATACCATAGGCATGCTATTGTTCTATTGAGGAAATATTTATATTTGTCATACTGTGTTTATGTTCTACCTCTGTTTAGGATATTTTGTATATTGATATATATTTAGGATTATTGTCATATTGCATATTGTACTATGTATACATTCCTACCTCTGTTGAAGCTATTTTGTGTATTGTCACAATCTTGAAGTCATTGTCCTTATAAGGTACATCTGCTTACAGACTGTTTATCTTGTTATGTGAGTTCTTAGTCCTTAAGTTATTTTAGTAGAGAAGACTTACTGAGTTATAATAACTCACAATTGTCATTTCTATAGTTATGTAAGGTTCTTCAGACTTACAGAAACATATGTCAGATGGATAGGTAGTCTTCAAACACTTCATAGACCTAAAGAATATTGCATTTAAATGTTTTGATAATTTAGAATTCAGTTGACATGAGACACGATTGCTCCTGACATCATCAATCTGATCCCGAGAGAATGTTGGGCTTCTGAGACATTTCCATTTGGAAGTTTGTCTTCTTCTTGGCACAAAAAAATGGTCTATTGGGCAAAGGACTGACCCTGCCTAGACTGTTGACAGTACAAATACTGTCCCTTTGGTATGAGCAGGACACAAGGAAAAACAGCTATTGAACTCTGCCAAGACAGGGTAGGATAGTCTTTCAAAAAACCTGCTTCTAAAAATGGTCTGACAGATACTCTAGGCCTGTAGTCATTTTGAATGCACCAACAGTACTGAGAAATTCTAGGTGACTGTCCAGGCTGCCAGCTGTCTCTGTCTATTCTCGCAAGACTCCTGAAAGTTGCTTGCATCCTTCTCCCATTTCTCAGGTATTATTATATTCCTTCTCGGGTCTTTGATGGGATTGGAGACTAACAGTTATAATTACAATCTCCTTAGCTAGAACATATTAAGTATTAGATTCAGGTTCTTCAATGTAGGACATCGTTTGTAATGATCTCTGTAACAGGTCATTTACCTATGTTCCAGACTCCTCTGGATTTTAGTATGTGTTTCTTGTTTGGTGGTGTTCTTGTTGGTATAGTTTCATCTTGTATAGGTCATTATTCCTTATTCCTCTGGGACAATATTTGGTAATCATCCCTATTGTAATAGTTTTGTATTAGGTTAGAATTTTCTTATTTAGACAAAACGAGGGAGATGTAGTGGGTAGCTGTTCCAGCTTTGACCTTGAAACACTGCCTCTAGAGTGACAGCAGGTAACTGCCACACCTGCCTATGACCTACCCCTGGGGCATGGCTGAGAGGGAGCCCTTTAAGACTCGAGGTGAGTATGTGTTTGACCCTTCTGGATACCTCGTGGTCCTGGAAGCTGGATGGGACATCAAGCCAGAGTTCCCCACTGGATGGTACCTCATCTCTCCCAGACCTGTAACCAACCCCTATTGGCTGTAAACTATCCCAGAAATAAACCTCTCTTGATTACCAGATAAATTATGTGGAATTGCCTTATTAATTACAGTAATAGATTAGTACTGAGCTGTGTGCAACCCTTTCTAATTATCTTGATAAGCTTGCTCAGATTGACATGGTCAGGTACAAAAAAGTTGGGTTTTTGTCTGGGATGATGTCTGCCTCTCACCCTGGTGTCATCCATTTTTGCCTATCACTGGAATGTTAGTGGAATGAAGCCCACTGAGACTCTTCTGCTCCTTCCGAGAAGGTGTGGTATTGCTCAAAGGTCTCAGCTCGCAGGTATGGGGTCAGTGGTTGCTGACTTCCCTTGTCTGTACTTCCCTGGTCTGTGCACTTCTATATAATGTTGGAATCACTAGAGGTTCTAACCAGAGTCAAAAGAAGTAAGGGTGAAGGAGGGAGGAAAAGAAGGAAGGCAGGCCATAGAAATAGTCTGTTCTAGTGAATACATGTGTGTATATAGTTCTTAGAACCCTTCTAGCTAAACATTTATCTAAAGCCTTTTATCATACAGTAAGTGTACCTCAGCTTTTTAAGAAGAGAAAAGACTTGTGTGATAATGTTTATACTACTGTTGTTTATAATACCCAAAACCTGGAAGCTCACTCAAATAGGTGCTATGTTCCACAATTGCACAATTCATAATCATTTCAGGTGTTCAAGTAATGCATGTGAATCACAGCCACCCTGTATTCAGTCTTTTTAAAAGTTTGTTTTATATTTTATTTATTCTCCCTCTCTCTCTCTCTCTCTCTCTCTCTCTCTCTCTCTCTCTCTCTCTCTCTCTCTCTCTCTCTCTCTCTCTCTGTGTGTGTGTGTGTGTGTGTGTGGCAGCTGACAATTTGAAGGAATCAGTTTCCTCCTTCACACCATGTAGATGTTACGGATTGAACTCAGGTCATCAGATTTGGTGGCAAGTACCTTTACCACTGAGCAACCTTGCCAGTTCCTGTTTAATCTTCTTATCAGTCAGATGAAGTAGGTTATGGAACCCTTATTTTTATAAGCCAGGAAATGATGCTCATAGAAAGACCAGTCTTATTCAAGGTGAGAGGTTATCTATCACTACTCTGAAGGTAATGAGCAGCTGATGAATTGACAAACCAAGGTCTCCTGTGTCCTCATCCAGTGCTGGATAATGATATCATCCACTCATTGCAATAACAGAAGTTTCTATTTCAAAAAAAGAAAAAAGAAAACTCACTTGCTCAATGTTAACAGTCCAACCAGAGAGAAATCTGTTGTGTTGGTGGTCAAAACCCTTTCCTAATGAGCTTTGCATTATTCTCCTGTGGTCTTGTGCTCACACTTAGTAAGGAGGAAGCCAAGGCAAGGAGACAACAGGGACATTTTAATTAAGTCAAGGGGGGCTTGCTTTTAATCAGATCTTCATAGTTGCAGTTTCTAGAAAGTATCTTTAAATCTCTTGCTCTTACCATATCAGCACTTCAGTTTGGTTCTCAGAATGAGTACTTAGAGAGTCAGTGATAAACTAGCTGACTTCCCTGTGGAGATACCTACTCCCTGGAGAACAATGGTCTTAAATTAGACTAAAGACATGCTATCTTACAGCAGGAAGTGATTTGAACAGGAGGAGTTATTGATCAGATGATTCAGAAATCTAAACAGTCTGAAAAAATTGTTCATTCTAATTTTCCGCGTTGAATATGCAGTCAGCACTTACTGACTGCTTCCCCTGAAGTCATCCCTTTTTTCTCCTTGGTAGCACCTAGTTTCTCTTCAGCTGTCTGTGTGCTTCTTAAGAAACTGGCTACATCTACCCTGTATTTCAGTGTGGCTAGACAGCACATTCCATCCCCTGGCCTCCATAAGTATTCAACTAATTGTGCCCTAAGCAGGTACAGTCTTAATGTATTTTCATTGGTGGAATAGGTGGGTGTGAAGTCTGCATTCTGCTACCAATTTGGTTACTTTAAGAAGTGACAGTCCTGAATTTGGGCTTACAGAGCAGTTCACATTGTTATGATATGCAGCATTGCCTTCCCATTAGGCCTGCTGTGAGGACTGAATAGGATCTTGATTATAAAGCACCTTACAGAAAGCCTAGCATAAAATGTAAATTTGGGTTTTATATATTTTTCTAAGCTACACAATGACAAAACCCAACTCAGACAAACTTAAGAAAGAAAGACATGTATTTGAGTGATAGTAAGGAAGCTTATAAAACTGGAAGAAGTATTTCAGATACCAGGGCAACTCTGATGGTCTTGGACATACAATCATACTTAGGTCTTCCAAAGTTCTTACTACATTTCTTACTGTTTGGTTATGGTTGGTTTGTTTTTTCCCTGTAGATAAGCTTTCCCCAGATGATAGGCAAGAAGTTTGCAATCAACGCATGCTACCTCCTTCCCCCAGCTAGCCTATGTCTGAGACTCTTACAAGGTCTCTGTTCTTAGAACTCTAAATTGAAAGGCCTGGAATAGCCTAGGTCAGACTTCTACCTCTTGACTAATCACTGTGGCCAGGGATTGGAGAACCATGCCCAGAGCCACATGTATTCCACCTGATTGCAATGATGGAGATGTCCTGTTTGTACTGTATACAGAGTAGTTTGCCCAAGGGAAATGGAATCATTGCTAATAATAAAGCATATATCTACAGTTTGACTTTTTGTCCTAAGTATGTTCATCCCTTTTATCTTTCTAATAGATTGGGGGAAGTGAAAGTTAAAAAGTGGGGGAGAATAAAATATATTATTGTGTGTTTATATGTAATAAGTAAATTCCATGCATTGTTTTACTATATTTATTTAATTTTTATTTTTCTGTGAGGTAGATAATATACTCACTTCACCCAGAAACGAGCTCAAATTAAGGAACTTACCCCAGAGTGATAAAGTGATAAAGCCTAACACACTGGATCCACTTATCTCCAAAGCTTATTGGTCATTTCTGTACTGTGTTCTTCAAAATAAAGTGAGCTTGACATGCCCCACCATCTCTCTCGAATCTCAAACCCTGGTTAGAATTTGAAATGAGGGGTTGGAGAAATGGCTCAGGGGTTACAAGAACTGGCTCCTTTTTTGGAGGCCCTGTGTTCAATTCCCAAATGGCAATTCACAATCAGCTCTAAGTCCAGTTCCAGGGGATCTGACATCCTCTCCTGGCCTCTGAGGGCATTGCATGCATGTATGTGGTGCACACATGCAAGCAAAATACCCACATATAAAATAAAAATGAAATTTAAACATTTTAAAGAACTTGAAATGAAGGCTGGGGAGATGAATCAATCAAAGCACTTACCGCTTACAGGTGAGGACTTGAGCTTGTATCCCCAACACCGGCATAAAAAGCCAGGAGCATCCTCGATGCGTTTATAATCCCAGTGCCAGCAAGAGAGGAACAGGAAGGCTCTGGAGCTCAATGACCAGCTAGCTTAGACACATAAGATGTAGAAGGCTAGAGAGATGGCTGGCTCAGCAGTTAAGAGCACTTGCTGCTCTTCCAGAGAGCTGGAGCTCACAGTTGCCTGTAACTCCAGTTTCAGAGGATCTAACACCCTCTTCCGGCCTCTTTGGGCACCTGCATGTATGTGCACGTACATATAACAAATAAAAATAAGTCATGTGAACACATGAACATGTACACACACATATACAACACACATTAATTAATTAATAGGAATAAATTGAATTGTAGGCTTTCTAGACATGTCATTCTTGTTCCATCCCACAGTAGAAAAAGGAAGTCTTCTTCTAAACAAAAATACTAGAATGGGGATATAGCTTAATGCTAGAGTGCTTGCTTGTCGTACACAAAGCCTCTGGTTCACTCCCCAGTACTGCAACAAAATTAAAACCAAACAAAAATTAAAAGGGAGTACTTTATATTATAATCATAAATTAAAAATGAAAAAATAATTTTAAAAAAGGCCATGAATTTGAAAGAGAGCAAGGAGGGGTATATGGGAGGCTTTAGAGAGAGGAAAGGGAAGAAATTAATGCAATTATAATCTCAAAAATAAATGAAAAAAAGCAGTAGTACTGTGGTTGACCTCAACCTTGAGAACATATTTCTGAACATGGTCTTTTATTTTAAATGATGTTTAAAGTTATAACACGAGCAGGATTTCTGTATTTGAGCTCTACTGCTTACTAGGCAATGTATTCTGTGTCTTGGTTTACTCATCTTTAAAGTGAGGCTTGTGATAGAACTTAGCTCATTAGTCTTATTGTGAAATCTAGATGAGTCAATATATAAAATGCTGAGAACAGTGTCTAGTACACAACAAGTGTATATCAGCTGTCTCTATTGGGAGTATCATTGTTATTCATCATAATACCCTCCTCTGCTTAATGCAAAACAGATGGACCTTTGCTTAAGGAATCATTATTCTGCTACTTTGGTTCATGCCTGGGATATATGTGCTTAGCTCACAGAGGAACAAACCCACCTCACCATAATCTAAGGCAGAAATAAACTAATTGTTATCTGGATTGAACAGCATTAAGGGAGAAGCATTTTCCATGCCTTCTTGTCCTGTATATACATGTATATTCCTATCTGTATCACCTTATTATACTTACATACTGGTCTTTAAACAGGAAAGTTTAAATATTAAACTTCCTATGTCAGCCTATGGGGCATTTGATGAGTCTGATATGCAGAGTTACTGCCTTGCAGGCACTCAGGGTGATTTGACAGGATGGTATAAGAAGTATGATGGTCTGAGCTTATATGACAGAGGCCAGAAGCCATGGAGATTCCATGTATGTAGCATCTGAATGACTTGGAATGTGGCTTCCTTAGTAAGGACCTGGAACATTGTAGCTGAATTTCAGGATTGCAGAGGCTTCTCCAGAGAACCTGAGCATAATATATGATACACCAGCTGGTAAGGGTGTAGGAAATAGGAGATTTGTCACTATGTAAGCTTGATGAGTGTGCTAGTTGGGGTTCTCTACAAGAAAGAGAACTAATATAATGAACATACGCACACAGAATTTATTATAGCAGCTTACAGTCGGTGGTCTGACTATTCCAACCATAGCTGTCTCCCAACAGAAAGGCCAATAATTCAATAGCTGTTTGGTCTATGAGGCTTGATATCTCAGGTGGCCTTTTATATACACCAGAATCCTGAAGAAGTAGTCTCTAATGCAGAAATGAACTTGGCAGCAAGAGTGAGGGTAAGCAGGTAAATACCAAGAGTTTACTTCTTCCATGTCCTTTATATAGATAGGCTGCCACTAGAAGGTGTGGTCCAGATTTAAGGTGACTCTTCCCACCTTGAAAGATCCAATCAAGAAAAAAATCCCTTATGGGTATACCTGGCAGCTTGGGTTTTAGCTAATTCCATATATAGTGAAGTTGGCAGCCAAGAACAGCCATCAGAATTATTATGGAGTGCTCTAGTTCTGTGCCTTTTTTAATACTTCTTCCTAGCTCAATCCAGATGAGGACCTGATGTTAAAATCTGAGCCTCATTAGTAGCTGACAAATCTCAAGATTTTTGCTTCTGCATCAATGGGCATATTGGAAACTATATCACTAAATATTAAGCTCTTTGGTAATTTCTGGTCTGATTATGGATCTGTTTGCACTGTAACCATATATTTGTTATACTGTTAAATTATTTTTCATATTAGACATTTTATAATGAATACTTCCATGAAGAAAACTATTTCAAGATGAAAGTGAGTTCTAGTCTTTGCTTTCAAAAATCTTGTAAAATGGACTGAGAATATTTTGTAGCTTTTAGGAGCTTAACTCAGTCACCTAAATATTGGAAAGTATGAAGTTTATAGTCATCCTTCTGTTGCAAGTTTTCATTACATGATGTAATTAAAAGAATATTTAAGCTATGTGTGATGATACACACATCTAACCCCAGCACTTAGCAGGTGGAGGCAAGAGTATCAGGAGCTTAAGGTCCTACTATATACCAGGTTTGAGGCCAATCTGGACTATGTGAAGCCCTGTCTTACTTCCTGCCCACCCCCCAAAACCCTCATATTATTTTAGTAAACTTGATGTTGTTAGTGATTGGAAATAACTAATTCTGATACTTGTTTTACTCTTCAGCCTCTGCCTTATTTTATACTTAGAATTAATAAATTACTAGCAGGTTCTCTCTTAATTCTTAGCTCCCTGGTGTATCTACCTACTAGAAATAATAATGGATCTCACCTTTAAACTTTTTAGAACTCCGTGTATCCTTTTACTATAGTACTTCCCACACTTTATGCTTTCTAAGTCCAAAAGGATATCAGAACCTTTAGGATAGGGGTAGTTTTATTCACCTCTGTATTTTTTAGCATTCAATGTATTGCCTACTACATAATAATTATTCAACAAATATTTGAGTGAGTCATTGAGACATTGAGAATTGATGATTAGTGCTGAGGGTATAGTAAAGTACTTTTCACACAAGTTTGAAGACCTGAGTTAATCCAAGACCCATTAAAGAAAGGAAGGAAGGAAGGGAGGGAGGGAGGGAGGGAGGAAGGAAGGAAGGAAGGAAGGAAGGAAGGAAGGAAGGAAGGAAGGAAGGAAGGAAGGAAGGAAGGAAGGAAGGAAGGAAAGAAAAGGAAACACATTTATACCTACAATCCTAGCATTGAGGAAGTGGAGATAGGGAATTCCTGGGAGTCACTGCTAGCCAGCTTAGCCTTGGTACTCATTCAAGACCAGTAAGAAACCCTGTCTCAAAAAAACAAAAACAGTAGACAGTGCAATGACACCTGAGGTTGTTGTCTGGCCTTCACACACACACACACACACACACACACACACACACACACACACACACACATTCATACTTATATACACAGACACATGTACACATACAAAATGATCAGTGAGGCAGAACAATTTGCCTAACTGTATCTAGGCAATAGCAGAATTAAGACTAGAGCCTAGGACTAGAAATATCTCTGTATTTCAGTGAAGTCTTCAATAGATACAGCGTTATATTTATAATGATTCCAGGTAAAGCATAGCAACCTGGGATAAATCCAAGATTATATGTATGCTGGGCCCTGGTGTGCGTGTGTGTGTGTGTGTGTGTGTGTGTGTGTGTGTGTGTGTATGTGTGTGTGTGTGTAAGCCAGAGGCCAACACCAAACGTCTTCTTCAATTACTCTCTTCCTTACATTTTGAGATTGAATTGTTCACTGAACCTGGATACTCCTGTCTCCACCTTCTTACTTCCTAGTGCTGGAATTAGAGGTGTGCACCACTGTGCTCAGATTTTTACATGGGTGCTAGAGTTCTGAGCAGGGGTCTTCATGCTTGTATAGCAAGCACTTTTACCCTGGAGACATCTTTCAGCTCTAGCCTGGATATTTTAAAGTTCTGCTTTTTCTTTGAGAGTTTCAGAGGAGGTCATAAGATTGGAGAGACACATGTAAGTAGTCAACTGCATGGGAAATGTTTATTGAGGAAGTGGTATTTTTGGAGTACAAAAATAAACCTTTATAAACTTGATTTTTTAAGGTGTTTATTGGAAGATGTGACTAGTTAGTCTGTTTATCGTGTATAATAATATGATGTAGGTTCAGGCAAAACTTCTGACTTGTCACATTCCTATGAAAAGTGAATCTCATGGAAGGTTAACCAGGACTTGGATTCTTTTAAATGTAGAAGTCTCAGGCCTTCAGAATAGAGCTGGAGGGACTTGTTTGCTTTTCAACAAGCTCTTGTCCATCCCAACCATAAAACACTTCTCAGGGCAATGCTAGAGCAATCAAAAAATTAAAAAAAAAAAAAAAGCAAAAAGGTTCTGCTTCCCAGGAGTTATTAGGTAAACATTTCTTCCCAGATTTGAGTGAATTTTGGCATACATATAATATCTAATCACACAGAAGCTAAGAATGGAAAGAGTGTGGTCAATAATAACAATTGCTATATCCACTCAGTACCAGGGCCAGGCAGTATAATAAGTATTTGATACGTATTTTAGAACCTTGATCTTTTGTTTTGTGGCTTCTTGCTTATTTAATAAGAGGCATTGTAATCACCTGGTTTTGGAGCTGGCTATTTCTATATGTACATAACAGAGAAAGTGGAGATGGAGAGATGGCTCAATGGTTAAGAGTTCTTGCTGCTATCAGAGGACCCAAGTTCAGTTCCCAGATCCTACTTGGCAGCTTACAATCATCTGTAACTCCATTTCCAGGGAATCAGAGCCCTCTTCCAACATCCATGAGCACCAGGCACACACATAGTACACATATATACATGCAGGCAAAACACTTACAAAACAAAAATAAATAGATCCTAAAAGCAAGAACAGAGGAAGCTAATTCACCTCATAATTGTATGTAGTCATTATTTGTATATAAATAATTTGTATTAACAGTTCCCCTGTTTTTCAACCCTGGATTCTAAGGTGGAATGATTTTTTTCTATCCCTGCCCCCTAGTTGATCCCTTCTGTTCCCAACCCATCCACCCCCAGGCCACCCTCAAAATCTTTCTATTTCTCTTTACCAGGGAATCCTTGTTGTCCCCCCCTTAAGCCCTCCTTGTTACTCAGCCTCTCTGGATCTGTGAACTGTAGCATGATTATCCTTTTTACAGCTAATATCCACTTATAAGTCAGTACATACCATGTTTATCTTTCTGGGTCTCTGGGTTGCCTTACTCAGGATGATTTTTTTTTTCAAGTTCCATCCATCTGAATGAATCTTGTTCTCTTCCAGGACTCCACTTTTATATGCTGGGCTGAAGAAAGTAAAAATACAAAGATTGAGAAGATACATGGTATTTCCATAAGGAAGAGTCAGCCGGGGGGCAGAGAAAGGGCTCAGTTGGTGAAGTGCCTGCTGCATAAGCATTGTGTTCTGAGTTCAGATTCCCAGAATCTGCAGAAAAAGCCAAGTGCAGCACCCCAAGCCAGCAGTCCATCCCAGTGTTGAGGAGGGAGAGCAGGTGGGCTCATGGAGCTTGCTGGGCAGCCAATCTAGTCAAATCATTGAGCTCTAGGTTTAGTGAGAGACCCCCATCTCAAAAAATAAGGTAGAGAGTGACTAAGGAAGACACTGGAAGTCAATCTCTGGCTGCCATATGTACACTTTACACGTGAATATGCCCCACTTACACACACACACACACACACACACACACACACACACACACACACACAGATGCATGCACATAAGCATGCAAATCAGCCAACTATGGTGAGCAGGAGGAAGGAGGAGGAATAAGAACAGGACAGAGGGAAGAATTATTTTGAACCCTGGCACTTGTGAAGTCAGGAGGAGGAGGAGTTCAGGGCCATCCTCATCCGTATAGTTAGTCTGAGGCCCACCTTAGCTACATGAGAGCCTGTCTTGAAAAATTAGAATAAATAAAAATTTTAAACCCATGGGCAGATGTGAAATTACATTGCAAATCACAGAGGATGGAATTTTGAACATAGCCTGGTACAGAGCTGATAGCCAATGCAAATGTTTAGATGGGAAAAAAAATGAGAGGTGGAGGAGAGAGAAGCAGATACCTCTGACTAATAACAGAAATCCTTCCTTTTTATTTTTCCCACCTTGGTCAATCTTAGTCAAGAGTTTGGTTTAGTGCCCTGCACCATGGATGAGATACTCAGAGGCAAGGCCAGGCCTGTCAGACCCCTGCCAGTTCTAATTTGTTTGTTTTTGAGACAGGGTTCCATTATGTAGCCCAAACTGGCCTTTAACTCACAGTGATTCTCCTGCCTCAGCCTCCTAAGTGCTAAGATTATTGTTGTCAGTTTTTAGCTTTTATTGTGTAATACTAGTCCCCAAAGCAGTGCTAAAAAACACACACCATTATTCCCATCTATGTTTAAAGTCCTTTATTAATATTTTAGAGTTTATGTCACTTGATCAATTGTTACTGGGATTAACATACAAATCAGTCTTCAAAACCTTCGTTACCACCGCCCCCCCCAGCACACACATCTGGTGTGCTGTCATACAACATCTAAGACATCTCATGAAGGGTAGACATAGTGGCTCAGACCTGTATTCTCAGCACTCAGGAGGATTTTAGACAGGAGGGTTGTCATAAAATTGAGGCCTGTCTGCTCTACATAATGAGTTCCAGGCCAGCCAGCACTACAGAGTGAAACCCTGTCTCAAATTGAAGTCTCAAGAGTCCCTTGAGTGACTATAATGATCATATGACAAGTTGTCTCCTGAGTATTATTTGAAGTTCTCATTGCATTCAGCAAACATGTTCAGCCTGAGCCATATGTGTGAGCTGTACTCTGCACCAAAGAATGCAATAATAATTCTCCACACATAGACCTCCCTGTATAGAGAGTACTCATAAATATAAATAATCCTGGGCAAAATAATGTTAGAAGTTGTTCTGGAAGAGCAGGGAGGAAAGACTGAATGAGGGAAGGGTCTCTTTCATTTCTCATGAAAGAGACAGAGCCAGGCGTGTCTCTTCAGTCACCTTATTTCATTCAGACTTCATAGTAGTCATGATGTATTTTGATTATAGAGATGAGCAATGTACCCATAAAATTATTTTTGTTGCTACTTCATAACTGTAATTTTGTTAGTTATGAATCGTAATGTACCTGACATGTAGGATATCTGATATGCAACCCCCTGTGAAAGGACTGTTTGACCTACCAAGGGGTGGAGATCCACTTCTCCAGCCCTGTTACACATCTTATCATCTAGAAATACCCTTCACGTTGTTCCCATCACTTTCACAGATTTTTTTTTAAAGTTTTTTTTTTTTTTTTTTTGGCATCTCTGTAGTAATGTGTGAATAATTTGATTTAACCTGTATTCAAGTATCTTGGTGTGATTTTAGTTTCTGTAACATACCACCATATACTGTGTAACTCTTGAAGAAAATAAATTTATTTCTTATAATTCTAGAGACTGGGACATCCAAGGTCATGTAGCTGCCTCTAACAAAAGCCTTGTTATTAAGTGGTAAGAGGCATCAACAGTGGTAGGAGAAAATCTCTTATAAAGCCACTAATCTCATTGTGGGGGCCCCCACTCTTATTACTTCACTTAACTCTAATTTCCTCAAAAAAAATTTCTCACTTTCCAATACCATAAACATACAAGTTTAGGGTTTAAGTTTCCCAGCACTTGAACTTTGAACCTGGTCTAAATCATAATAATAAGCATTTACAATGTTTTCTTTATTTTTGAAATGCTGAAATGACTAACCTTATAAATGCCTTTGTGTTTCTGTAATTAGCTGGGAATGTATGTCTTGCTTTGAAAATTTTTATATAGATAATAGCATGTGTCAAATACAACTGTTTGCAGATGAAAGGCTCTGGACCAAGACAAAACTCAAACAAAAATGATCTGCCCTGATATGACTTCTCTTTCAGAGTAAAGTAGAAACAGAAAGTAGAACAGAGATGCAAGTTTCACATCCTAGAGTTTAGTAACCAAAAGAAGCCATAGGCCACATAGCTGGTCAGAGGTACATTTTTGAGCGACTCCATTACATTTTATGTATTATTTTGACTTTGACACAGTTTTATATAGTCCCACATGGCCTGTCACTTGATATGTAGTTGAGGATGACATTAACTGGATCCCTTTACTTAGGATTTTTTTTTTAAAGCAGAGTCTATCATGTAGTCCATGCTGGTCTTGGTCTTGAACTCATTGTTTATCTGAAGATAACTTTGAACTCCTGATCTTCTTTGCCTCCACCTCCCAAGTACTGGGATTATAGGCATACACTATCACCCGTTACATTATAAATTGAGGTTTTGCTACCCTAAGTCATGGCTCAAATGTAGCAGAAGCACTGACTTAGGTTCAGTTCATAAACAATGAACTAACAGACTCATCTGGAGATCTCAAGGGATGAGGAATTTTCCTGACATTATGATTTACCTAAATTGGAAGATGTTTGCTCAGAGTCTGAGTTTGGAGGTTTAAACCTATACAATTTATTTTTGTCCCCTGTTCTTGAGCTTTGGATTATGCTATAGTTATATAGATGATGTAGTCATTCACTGAAAGCCCACCCTTTTTATTAGAGTTCACTTTTCTTGTTATATATTAGCTAGTGAAATTCTTGCTTTTTAGAGTATACTTTGTTTCAAGTTTTGTTACAGTATTTTCATTGTAACTATATAACAATTTCTGGAACTTTATTTTAAATTGTAGCTTGCTTCTTAATTGCCAGTGCTATATTTCAGTGACTTTGATGCAGACGTGATTTAGTTGCAGGAAATTTTTTGCTCAAAATAGTTTGGAAAATGTCCCTTCATTGAGAACTTGAGGTGACAGAACCTTCCTCAGAAATTTTCCAGATAGCAAGCCTATGACAGAGCAGATGGTAATTAATCACATTAATGAGCAGTACTATCCTGTAAAACAGTCAGACAAACCGGCAAGACAGCTGCTTTAGTAGGATTGCTGTTTATAGACTTTTTGGTTGAGCAAAGTAGTTTTGTCATCCTTAGCAAGGTAGTCCCTAAGCAAGAAGTAGCACCACGGTGAGCCATAAGAACGATGAGAAATGAAAAAAATGAATAAAGAATTAAGAACTGGAAATGCTCTAAGATATGTTTTGTAGGAGGCTCAGGCTAAATGCCCTTGGCTGCTTGATGCTTATTCAATCCACCTCTGCTAGAAGTGGTGCCTCCTTGGCTGGGTGGTGGTGACACATGCCTTTAATCCCAGCACTTCTGACTACACTTAACTCTAATTGCTTCAAAAAAAAAATCTCATCTTTGAATACCATCAACATACAAATTTGGGGATTAAGTTTCCCAGTGTGTGAACTTTGAACCAGTTCTAAATTATAACAATAAGCATAGCCATAAGCACAGTAGAGGCAGAAGGATCTCGGTGAGTTCAAGGCCAGCCTGGTCTACAAAACGAGTTCCAAGACAGCCAGGGCTAAACAGAGAAACCCTGTCTCAGAAAAACCAAACAAACAAGTGGTGCCTCCTCAAGTCAAGACACAGCACTGTGTCTACCAAGGACCTCTCTTGATCGTGTCCAAACCAGTGTCATGAAATATATTCTAACATGGCCTAAATGAACATCTTTAGCCGCTGTTCTACCCATGAAGTGTTTTTGCTTGGCCTGCAGAATTGTTTAAAGTTTTAATTTATTGTCAAGTATTAAAAACTGAGGTATTTGCATAAAATGTCTAGCTTCCAGATCTGAAAACATTGGACAACAATTTTTGCATAGCAACAGTTAGCTGACACTGGGTAGCAGCTGTCTATTTTGGCCATAACTTACTTTCCTGTAGGCTTGACTTCCTTCTCTCTCCCTCTCTCCCTCGCTCCCTTCCTCCCTCTCTCATCTCTCATATATGTATACCTTTAGAACATAGACCATATGTCCCTTAAAGCAAGACTGTCTATTTTGTTCATTGCTTTTCCTCATGACCAAAATATCTTCTGGCACGTAATAGATGTGGTGGTGATGGGTGGTGGTAGAGGAGGTGGTGGTGGTGGTGATTAGTGATTAGTAAAAAAGAGTGAATTTGTAACTTGGTTTAAGTTTATGAGAGAGATGAGGGATGAGATAGAACTTTTCAACTTTGATCCTTTCAGAGATGGGGTTTGGATTCTTCTTTACCCCCAGGAGGCTAATGTGACTTAGAATTATTTGTCTCTGTCTCTCTGTCTCTTCCTCTCTTTCTTTCTTTCTTTTTTTTTTTTTTTTTTTTTTTTGGTTTTTTGAGACAGGGTTTCTCTGCGTAGCTTTGCGCCTTTCCTGGAGCTCACTTGGTAGCCCAGGCTGGCCTCGAACTCACAGAGATCCGCCTGGCTCTGCCTCCTGAGTGCTGGGATTAAAGGCGTGGGCCACCACTGCCCAGCCTCTTCCTCTCTTTCTTGAGCTTTCGGACAATTTAATTAAAGTTAGAGAGAAAAATAACAGGGCAAGCAAACTGTTAATTCTGGCAGCCATGTGGGGGAGGGGGATATGGAGAGGAGAAAGAGAAAGTGTCATGCCTTTTCAGTTAGGTTGGCAGGGTAACAGTGGAGGTCAGTAAGCAGCAGCAGAGCAGAATTCAGGTGAGGTGTCTTAGGGAACCAGTGAGAAATCTCAGAGTGCCTTGGAAAGAATGCTTCGGCTTTGGTCATTATCAGAAAGAAAATGAACGAAAGAAAGAAAGGAAAGAAAAGTTATGTTCTTCTGAGAGACTCAAATGGGCAACCCATGCAGCAGAAGTACCTAGACCTTTGAAACGTCTGCCAGATTGTACTTTTCATATATGACGGTCTCAATTACTAGACGGTAAATTTATTGGGTTCAGAGATCTGCTTGTTTGTTTGTTTTGTGTACGATATGTATGTTTGTTACTATGTGTGTAGAGGGGCAATGGTCATTGTCAAGTACGGCTTTCCTTGTATTTTTGAGCCTGTAGCTTGCCCTTATGGCTAGACTGTCTGGCCATCAAATACCCCATACATACCACCAGATTGTGATCCACTTGCCTCTGCCCCCTAGTACTGGGGTTATAGAAACACACCCAGCCTTTATGTGGATGCTAAGTTAGGTCTGGACTCAGGTTCTTACTCTTGTGCAACAAACGCTTCACCCATGAGCCATCTCATCATCCCTCGATGGTCTGCTTTGTAATGTTTAGATGCTTAGCAATTCCTTGCACATAAAAGATGCTGCAATTTTTTCTTGAATGATTTCTCTTGAGGAAAACTTAAAAAGTCAAGAAGGCTCAATAGCAAAGAGCCCTTGCTACTCTTCCAGAGGAGCTGGGTTGTGTTGCTAACACCAACATAGTAGCTCACAACCATCCATAATTCCAGGCCCATGGGATCCGATCACCTCTTCTGGCCTCCATGGGAACCAGGCATGATCATGGTACACATACATTCATGTAGAAAAAGTACTCATACACAGAAAATAAACCTTTAAAAAAAACTTGTAGGTGAAGGCAAGGAAATGTAAATCTATATGTTGTGGTGGGAGATCATAAAATGGCTCATATAGTTGTTTCCTCAACCATATTTTCCTTGTGTACACATTCTAATCATATTTGTTCATGGTCAAGGCCATAGAAAGTTATCATCAATCTCTACCCTTACTTTTCAGTAGCAGAGTAGATTAGCTCCTCCTCGTAAATTTTAGGCACCCTCTGTTTCAGTGCTCATTATATTATTTTGCAGTCTTATCTCCCAAACTTAGGCCATGATTGCCACATTAGTTACAACTGTATATGATTTGCTTTTTGTGTGTCTGAGAGCTAATATTTATGTTATATTCCATGCCAACTTTGTATAGGCACTCTTCTAGAGACTCAGTAATGGAATTTGATCGAGTTTGTGTTTGGAGTTATGTTAAAGCTCTACACCATGTTGTTACTTATACAACATTTGTATAGTGATTGTTCATTGGATCTTGAAGTCCACTCTGAAGGCTGCAATTAGAAAGCCAAAATACAGAGAAAGTAGGCCAGAGTCACAGTGCAGGTGATTGAATGTCCACACTGAACTTCCACAGAACAGTGCTACCTATACAGAAAGCAACTGGAATACAGAGCGCTTGCCATTCTTGGCTGAGCAGTTTGGACTTGTATATATGAAAGCAAGAAGAGAAAGGGAAATTTTTTATGATGAGTTATTTTTGGATGGGGTTTTTCTTTTTTGCTGCCCAAGTCCTCATCCCTTCAATCAGGAGGACAATAGCATTCCTTAGGGGAGTGAGGATTGTGAGTAATATTTCACTTGTTTGCCTCACCCTGATTCCATTCCTACCTCCCAGAATTTCCTTGTTCCCACCCAGCTCTGCAACAACAATCAATCTGATCTGTGGCTGTACTTCCATTTCTTTTGGACCAAGTAATACCCCTCCTCTCTCCACTTCCTCCTTAGGGCCTTGAAAAGGAGCCCTTTAATTACTCTAGACTTAAAAAAAAAAATCTGAGACCAGCCCCTGCATACCAGGAATGCCAGTGGCTTTGTTAGCCTAGCAGGGCACTGAATTAGCACTGCCCTCTAAATCCCAGAGCAGGTGGAGGAAATCTAATTGGCATTCAGTATGCCAAGGTCCCTTGGGGGAATTTCTGATTTAAAATAAAAGGTCAGTGCAAAAGAAGGAACACTGATAGAAAGACTTCATTTTTTTTTTTCATGGTGGGAACTTCCTGAAATGGTCTGGGAATCAGATGAGCTGGCTTCTGGTCCCTGCTCTGCTCCACTCTGGCTCACTGACTACAAGTAAAAGCCATCTGCACAATTCAGATTTCCTTCTTTCTTGTCTGTGTCTAGGCCTTTGCTAGGCCCCACTTCCTAAAAAAATATTTGTTTTGTTAAGAGGGGAAGGGGCCTCAAATCACCCAAGCACTATCACCTGGTAAGCTTTTCCCAACATTCCCATGTCCAAATCACACCTTGTACCTACTGAATCATAAAATCTATTCATTAGCTCTGTTGTAAATATGTAATTTGGAAAAGATTTTTCTGGGAAATTTTGGTGAAATTCTCATGCTTTTAAAAGCTTAATTATAAAGCCGGGCAGTGGTGGCTTTAATCCCAGCACTTGGGAGGCAGAGCCAGGCGGATCTCTGTGAGTTCGAGGCCAGCCTGGTCTACCAAGTGAGTTCCAGGAAAGGCGCAAAGCTACACAGAGAAACCCTGTCTCAGAAAAACCAAAATAAATAAATAAATAAATAAATAAATAAATAAATAAATAAATAAATAAATAAAATAAAATAAAAAATAAAAGCTTAATTATAGAGAGCTCAATAAAGCCTAACACCATGTTTGTTTGAACTATTATGATTATTTAGTGTATGTGTGTGGTCTTTTCCTGAGTTAAGAAAGGACCTGGAGGGCCAAGAGAGATGGCTCAGTGCTTAAGAGCACTGGCTGCTCTGGCAGAAGACTCAGGTTTGATTCATAGCACCCACATGTCAGCTCACAACTATCTGTAACTCCAGTCCCAGGGGATATGATGCTCTCTTCTGGTCTCCTTGGGCATTAGACATACACACAGACATACATTCATGCAAAATATTCATATACACAAAATAAGTAAACTTATTAAAAGAAAAGACCTAGAGGTGAAATTCTAGCTGATTGTAACAATCACACAATAAATATTTTACACAGTGGGGCTTGAGAGTAATTAATAAGTAGTGAAGTCAATGGTAGTAAGTTGCTGCCATCCTTTTGATATCATCTAGGAATGCAGGAATGGGTTCCTTTTCTCTGTTGATTAAAAAATTATATTAGAATTTAAAAGAAAAAGGCCAGGACAGGTAAGCTGTAAGTTAATAACCAGCAGCTATCCAGAGGAGAGAAGGAGAAAAACCTATGCTACTGATGTTAATCTATCATGGAAGTCAGCCATGTAGTGACAGACAGCTACATGATGGAGAGTGGCTTTAGAGACAGTGAAGTCCAAAGTGGTAGGGAAGCAAGCATGCTTAGAAAAGAGGTAGAAAGAAGAGAAAGGTGATCACTTATGAATGCATGTCTGCTCTCTGTAAGAGACAAAAATCCTGGGAAGGAAAAGTACAGTGTCTCATTATAGGGATAATTATTCTGCCTGTCTCTTAGGATGGGTTAAGTGATCTGGCCTTTCTATGAGTGGTCTGTCTTCCAGAGGAGTGGTCTCTTGGCCCGGTGATTAACTAGTCCAACTGGATTAATTATGGAATAATTCATTTATATTTTGGGTATCTTGAAGTATTCGATCTCCACCCAGGTCAGAGATTTCATCCTCTTGACCAGAAGGAATTAGTTTTCCCTTAATAGGCCTTTGCTGTTGTCATGTAAATTTAAAAAAAAATGTAGTAGATTTAAAATGGCATGCATTGTTTCCAACAAGGGTATTCGTAAAACTTTCAAGTTCAAGCTGGGCATAGTGGAACACTCCTTCAATCACAGCACTTGGGAGGCAGAGACAGATGGATCTATGAGTTTGAATCCAGCTTGGTCTACAGAGGGAGTTCCAGGACAGCCAGGGCTACATAAAGAGAGCCAGTCTCAATAATAAACAAACAAATAAACTTTAAAGTTCCGTATGTTTCTAAATACTATACTGCAATTTAGATATCATTTGTTTAGTTTGTAGTCAATAGTCCTTGAGCTAAACAGGGCAAGTATTGAGTAAAGAGAGGTCTAGTAGGAAAAAGTGTTAATGGGCAATGTAGAGAAGATACTAGATGGTAAGTTGTGTTCTATGCCCAAGACTTTTGACTTTGAGCAATTACATTTTCTCCTAAGCCTTACATTCTTTCTTTTCACCTTGCATCTCCCCTGTGGACTTTACCTAACATATGCTTCTCAAGACTAACTTAAAGGCTTTAATAACTTCCTGATTCTGGCATTGATGGTACTTATTAAATGCATCATATACTTAGAACATTTCCTTCAAACATTCAGATCCTTTCTCTGAGCATCTTTACCTACTGCTCTGTTGATAGGTTGTGTTGTTTGGTGTTTTGTTTCGGCGGTTGCTTATTTTCTTCTACTTTAAAAACATTTGTTTTACTCCTAGATTATAAGCTTCTGGAGAACAAACACCCTTATTCATCTGTATGTTCTCAGTACTTGATATCTAGTACAAGATAGGCACTTCAAAAGTTCTGGCATGAATATCTTTAAGGAAAGTACATAATGAATTAGTCAATAAAATGCTTGATGAACATTTACTGTGTATCGAGCATTGTGGTTGGTGTGGAGATAGATCCAGATATGTATAAGAAAGCACTGTCATCTTCTGAGAACATTAAGAAGTGAAACCATAAGCACACAGGGTTGCTGACACAGACATCATGTTCACATGTAGCTGCCTGGTTGTTTATGCAGCTAATGTGTAAGTTCCCATTTCTGTTTTTGAATATTAGTCATTGGAACCAGACAGGAAGCATGTCTTTCCATCTTGATAAATTTTCTCAGGAATGTAGGAGCAAATCTTTTTTCTGACACAATGAGCAGTTCTAAGAAAGGTTAATTGGAGGACAAAAGAGAAGTCTCACCCTTTTTATACCAAGTAGTAAGAGATTTTGTAATATTTCCCATAATGATAATGTGATTGTTGGTTTCTACTTGCAGAGACAGCAGTTATTGTCTTAATATATTTTGTGGCTATGCTTTTTAAGTGCACATACTTTTAGAATAATATATCTGGTTGGACTTTTAACCTTCTATCTTTGAAAATAAATCTCTTTACCTTTTAGCATTTTGCTGACTATTCACATAGGTATAGCAGGATTCTTTTGAAGAAATATATTATACGTAAGTTTTTCCTTCTCTTGGCTTTCAACCTTCATAGAGTGTTAAATTTTTAGAGATACCTTTTGAAAACATTATACTAGTACAAGATTGTGTTTTCATTTAGTCTGAGCCTCTCTTTTAACTTGTGAATTCACCTAATTCACATTTATTATGGTTAAGACAATAAGGTAATTGACTCTTAACTGAGAGTCTAACTGATCTACTCATTTGGACATTGTATTCTGTGTACTTTATTAGTTTTCCTAGATATTTTATTATACATATTTGTTGTGGTTTGGAAGTGTATACCAAAGTTTCCTGTGTTGGAAACTTAATTCCTAGTGTAACAGTGTTGGTGAGTGGGACCTTTAAGAGGTGATTAAGTCATGGGTGCTCTGCTTTCCTGAAAGGATCAATGTTGCAATGAATATATGTTTGTTATATATGTGAGTTCAGCTCCTCCTTGCTTGTTTCTTCTTATCTTGCTCTTCTGCCTTCCATTAGAGGGTAATACGTTGAGAAGACCTTTGCCAGCTGCAAGCCCCTTGACCTTGAACTTTACCTGACTCAAGAACTGTAAAAACTAAATGACTTTATTCTTTATAAATTACTCATCTCAGCATTGCTATTGCAGCCTGACATGTAAGAAAATGCTTACTAATTTTAAAAAATTTAGTAGAAAATACATGCACATGGCTTAAACATAAATTACTTAAGAAATTACTCCCTTTGACCCTTCTGCCTCAATCTGCTCAGTTCTAATCCTTTGTAAACAAATCTATAATAATATATATTAACTTATACATTTTTTTTGGTTTTTTTTTTGAGACAGGGTTTCTCTGTGTAGCTTTGCGCCTTTCCTGGATCTTGCTCTGTAGACCAGGATGACCTCGAACTCACAAAAATCTGCCTGCCTCTGCCTCCCAAGTGCTGGGATTAAAGGCATGTGCCACCACCGCCTGGCTTAACTTATACATTCTAATACAGATCACAATTATAAATACAAATATATACATATTCTGGTTAACTTATTTTTTGTGATACCACAAAGCACAACTTTATTTATGCTTATTCACTTAACACATCTTAATTAATAGTCATTACATATTATGTTAAATTTTTCCTTCCCCATACTTTTCATTTAAGTATTTGAGTGTTATTACAAAAATTAGTGGAGTCATAACTAAATCTCAGTATCTATCTATCTTCCTCTTCCTACCCCTGACAGGGTCATTCAGAACTCCTGGACTCAAGAAATTTCGCTACCACAGCTTACTGAGTAACTGGGAATGTGATCCCTTGTCATGATGCCCATCCACTTAAATTTGTTTATAGACATTTCCATTGTTTTATATCTTATTTAAAAAAACTGTAAACTATGTGTATGTCATTTTATATACATCCTTTCTCTAAGATTAATTTCTAGGAAGGAATTGCCTGATTAGAGAGAGAGAGAGAGAGAGAGAGAGAGAGAGAGAGAGAGAGAGAATATGTGTGTGTGTGTGTGTATATATATACATATATATATGTATATATAAGAAAAATACCTGCTTAGAGAATATATGCCCTATTATAATTCTGTTTGGCTTTATGTTACCCTCCAAAGAGATAATAGGACTCATTTTGGCAAAAGAATACCTGTTTTTCCACAGTCTTGACAACATCATTGAGTTTCTGGATCTTTGCCTGTCTACTAGCAAAACAGTATTTCAGAGTACTTTTAGTTTGCATTGCTTTTGTAAGTGAGCACTGATTGTGTTTTCACTATGTTTAAATATCTGTCTATATCTTTGCTTATTTTTTTATAGGTTTGCTAGTCTCATTGATAGTAGGTACTCTTTATATAAGAGATGAATCTTATATAACAGGAATTATGATGAACTAAGTGATCTTTAACAATTTGTAATTTGTTTATCTTGTAATTTGCTTAGATTTGTAAATTTTATAATCACTATAATGATTTTTTTGTTTGTTTGTATTTTGAGTCAGGGTTTTTCTGTGTAGTGCTGGATGTCCTGGAACTCACAGAGATCAGCTTGCCTCTACCTCCCGTGTGTTGGGATTAAAGGCATGAGCCACCACTGCCTGGCTATAATAATCTTTTTAATGGCTCTGGATATCAGATATAATAAATATTTTCCCACTCTGTGCTTATAAAAAAATGTGCCACACTGTATTTTGTATGTCTTGTCTCTCCTTCCCTTGCTCCCTCTCTTTCTCCCTTTTCTCTCCTGTGTTACTCAGCAGCCTAGAACTCTCAGTCCTCCTACCTTAGATTCCAAATGTTGAGATCACAAGTGTGAGCCAGCATACCCAAATCTGTCCAGTCACTTGTATTTTGCATTACATTTAATTTAAATACCATCTCAAATCTTTTATTCATGGATCTGAGATCTCTACTCCTATCATAATCTAAGTATTGATGCATTAGTAACCATTTATGGATTTAATTAAAATATTCAGTTCCATTGGTTGATCTATGTATATGGCAATCTACTTTGTTTTTATTAATAATACTTCAAGGTGTATTTTTTATCATGGTTGCAGTGGTCTCCCCTTTTAATGTTCTTGGGTTTTTTCTATATAAACTTTAAAATTGCCTTCTAATTTTAATATATGTAAAATTAATAAATTATCTTGGAGAGTGTATTTGTTATTTTCTTGTGCTGTGATAAAACACCATGATTCAGGCAAGTTGTGGGAGGAAGAGTTTATTTAGGTTTACAGTTCCAGAGAGTCAGAGTCCATGATGGCAGAGCAGAGGCAGCAGCAGCTGCAGGCATTAGCAACTGGAGCAGAAGCTAAAGACTCACTCACATCTTGAACCAAAAGCACACACACAGCAGAGGGAGCTAACTCAAAATGGCAGGAGTCTTTAAAACCTCTCAAAATCCATCTCCAGTGACATACTTTCTCTAACAAGGCCATTCTTCATAAACTTCCCAAACAGCTCAATCAACTGGGGACCAAGTATTCAGATGTCAGAGAGTATGGGAGACATACACCATTCAAACCACCACAAAGAAAATGAGCACCTTACTAGTATATCTATTTTTTAATTTGGCATTAAATAATACATTTACTCTCTGTTCTAATTTCCCATAGTTGCTGTAACAGGTTGCCATAAATGCCTTGGTTTAAGACAATGGAAATTTATTCTCTCACAGTTGCAGAAGTCTAAACTCCAAACTCAAGGCGCCCTAAGGCTAAGCTCCCCTATGGCTGTAGGGACGAATCACCTCCAGCTGTTGGTGGCTGCGGCATTCCAGTCTCTGCCCCCATGGTTACGCTATTTCCTCCTCCTCTGTGTTTTCTCTGTGAATCTTTGTCTGTTCTTCCTGTCTCTTATGCCTCCTTCTAGGACCACACACACACACACACACACACACACACACACACACACACACACACACACACAGAGCACCCCTTCTGCTACCAATTAGTGTCCAATTTTTCAGAGCGTAGGGTGTGAATGTGTCTTTGGAGGCATTACCAACTACCTCATTACACTCGTCTCCTGGATGGTTTCAAAATTAGGCTCTGATCACTTTTCCTAAATTGTCCAAATATACTTCTATCTTGTGCATGTATAACCACACAAATTAGGTGTTGTTCTTATTTTACACTGGTGGTATTCATGTTTGTCACATATTTAACAATATTTTGTTGTTTTTAGGGTTTGTTTGTTTTTATCAGTCTTTCCACCTGGGATTTTTTTTTTGTATGTGTGTGTGCAGTACATACTTTGGAATTGCCTCTAATAAGAGGATATCTATGGCAATTGCTCTGTTTGTCTGGAAATATTGTATCGTGTGTGTGTGTGTGTGTGTGTGTGTGTGTGTGTGTGTGTGTGTGTGTGTACACTCTCATCCCTATTTTACTTTCATATTGAAGGAGTTTTGCTGGCTATAAACATTGAAAATTCATTTCCCCCCCATATTTAAAATGCCCTACAGCAGTCTCTAGATTTTCCTGTCATTGCTATGGAGTCTGCCATTTGTCTACTAGACATTGTTTCATTGGTGATTATTTTGTTTCAATATCTTTTTTGCCTTTGGTTCACCAACTTTATAGCAATATGTAGTTTTAGTTCTATTTATTCTGCTTGAGAATATTGAATTTCCTGATTTGATGTTTGATATTCTTTCAGTGACTCTGAAAATTCTTATTTGGAGGCAAAGAATAATGTCTCTATCCTCTTCTTTTAATCTTTGAATTTAAGTTCGAAGATTAGTTATATTTTAAATCCTCTTATTCTGTCATTCGTGTCTCTAAAACTTTAATATACTTTTAAAAGATTCCCTTTTTTATTTTTACTTAATGTATATGAATGTTTTGCCTGCATGTATGTATATGCACTGCATGTGTGCCTGGTACCCACATAGGCCAGAAGAGGGCATTGGATCCTCTGAAACCAGATTTACAGATGGCTGTGAGCTGCCATGTCGATGCTGGGAATCAAACCAGGTCCTTTGCAAGAGCAACAAGTGCTCTTAACCACTGAGCCCTCTCTCCCGCCTTATAATTTATTTCTTGATCTTATTTTCCTCCTCCTCTTTTCCTCCTCCTTCCCCTTTTCTCTCCCCACCCCGATCCCTTGCTAAAAACTGAACCTAGGACATCCCAAGTATCCTACTACTGAACTCTATTTCCAGCTCTCTTGAAAATTTTTTTTAAATTTTGAAAGTCCCACAAAGTTTCACTGGCTGGCCTTGAATTTGCAATATCCCTGACCTTAGCCTCTTGAGTAACAGGATTACAGGTGTGTGCCACTAGCCCCAGCTTCTGTGGAATCTCTTTGGAGATCTCTCTCTCTCTCTCTCTCTCTCTCTCTCTCTCTCTCTCTCTCTCTCTCTCCCTCCCTCCCTCCCTCCCTCCCTCTCTCTCCCCATCTCACTATTTAGCTATATCTTAAGTTTTATTTTATTTGCTGTTCACCTTGACCATTGACTTTTGTTTTTTGAGAGGAAGTCTCTTGTAGTCCATGTTGGCCTTAAACTCCCTTTGTAGTTTAAGATAACCTTGAACTCCTGATTCTCCTGTCTTTATACACCAGGTACTGGCTGGGATTACAGACCTGTGTTACCACACTTAGATGATGACATTGACTTTTTTCAATTTCAGTTATAATTCTACATTCTTTTGTTCTTTGCTTTTTTTTTTATAGCTTCTCTTTTAAGTCTTAAAACATGAGATAGGGGATATAGTACAGTGGTAGAATATTGGCCTAGAATGTGCCAGTAAAGGAGTCTTTGTAAGTCTGTCACTTATAGTGAATCTTGGGTTTCATAATTTGTTCCCCAGGCTCCATGGTTACCATAGTTGTCACTAGTGTACCTTATGTAGCCTTGGTGCCTACTCTCCTCCCAGGAGCTCTGCTTTCATGGAAGTGTTTTTACTGTAATAAAATATTCATAATTTATACCATTTTGAATACTTTTACATGAATAGTCCAGTGATGTTAACATTCCCTATGTTGAGCAAACAGTACTACCATCCACTTTCAGAACTTCTCATCTTGCAAAACTGAAACTCTGCACCCATTGAACAATAGCTATGCATTGCCCCATTGGCCTCAAACCTTGGTTCCCAATCTTCACTCTGCCTCTCAGAATCTGCCTACTCTAAGTTTGCCACATTAGTGCAGTAATGCAGTATTTCTCCTTTTGTAATGACTCTTTTCACATTCATTCATGTTGTAATTTGTGTCAGAAGTTCATTTCTTTTGGTGGTATAATGAGAGAAAAAGAGAGAGAAAGTTATACATACCACATTATTTTAATTTGTGGTAATCCATCCATTGTTAAATGACTTTTGGTTGTATCCATGCTTTCATTTAATTTTTGTTCTCTACAGATAATATTTTGAAAGTTAACTTTTAACACTGTTTCATTTGATTTGTTAAATTGGTTTTCTTTGCACTAGAAAGGGAAGATTCTACGGCTCTGAGATATGGAACAGTTGATGTGTAGTTTTTGTATGTTTGATTCTTTGAGCTCTATTAGGTAATTTCCCCTTGCATATAAGAAAATCTTTTAAAAACAATAAGAAAAACAGCTCTATTTTGTATTTGGCATTGTCAATGCATCATTTTGCCAATCTCCCACCTACCTTCAAGTGCCCTATGGAAGCGTTTGAAACTGGATTCACTGCTCTCTCCATTGGAGGAGACTGTGATTGTTTTGTATGTTCTGAGCTTGAGCTTTTGAAGATGCTGAGGATGTTGCTGACAATGATCTGATGCTAATGTATGGATGGAACAGAGGCAGGAATCCAAATAGAGTCAGCCTTCCCTGTTTTCCTTCACTCTGTCTCTCTTATTGAAGTCTTTTTACATAATAGGATGGTAGAACTGAGAGTCGGCGGAGCAAGCTCCTGAGATCATTTGATCTGATCTCAGTTGCTTCCAGTGATGTTTTAGGATCTGCTACACTGGAACATTGCTGTTCTTTATAGATGAAGAAAATGAAACTTATGATCTGCAAGTTGTTTCCACACTATCACATATTCACAGCAAAGACTGAGCGAGACACAGACTTCTATTCCTTTTCCAGGGAGAATTGCCCTTAGACTAAAGTATTAAGTGATTGTGAAATATCCTAAGGACATTTTGTCTTTAAAAATAAGCTGGACCTTGGAGGGTTAATAAAAATGAAACAGTGAATGGGGAGTCCTTTTCTCCTCTCCTCAACTAAAGAGCTGCTGGGCTGTTTCACTTGCACCACATGTGTTCCATTACGGTATAATGATGTAATTACCAGTAATACTGCTTCTGCCTGAGTAGTGGTGGAGAGGCAGCATTAAGGAAAAGACTAGCCCAGTTCTCTCCTAAGAGCCCACTTCAGTCTATTAGATTGAAGATGCTGGAAGGCGAATGGCTTCAGCAGAGGAAAAGGTCAGATTTAAAAGCTTTTCTGGGCTTGGCATTTATTATTGCCTTTTTGACCTTCAGAAAAGTCCCTTGTGTGTTTGTCCTTGATTTTTGCCTTTTCCATTAATACTTGAAAGCTGCATTGCTGGCCAGACCCAGTCTCTGGCATAAATGGTTTCCTCCACAGTGTTATTGAAGAAGGCGTAGCCCCTATCCAGATCACCAGACCAGTTGTCTTTCCTGGCTTTATTCTAGTGTCAAGTCCTCACACACTTGAACATTTTAGTACACACACACACACACACACACACACACACACACACACACACACACCTCCACAGGCATGATTAGAATCAGGAAATAAAAGGAATAAGGTGGGATACCTTATGCAAATCACTTAACCTTCCTGTAAACTTCTTCAAAAGCATGACTCCTGGTACCTGGTTGTGAGGAGGTATTAATGGTCTCTGGAACACAACAGACCTTCTAAATTGTTTCTCCTGTTAGAGAGTAGCTGTCATTCTTTTGGTAATGTCAAGCACCTGTTGGGTCCAAGGCACAATCTATAGGAGAGCATGAGCAAGTTTTATTTATTTCAGTGCTTTCCAAAGTGCAAACCTGAGATTAGAAACACTCAGGTCATAGAAATGCAGGGTCTTAGGCTAAGCCTGGCCTACTGGTTCATAAATTCCAGAGATGGTAATCTTGTGTGTTTTACCATTCTCTCTAGAGATTCTGTTGCACACCAATGTTTTTCTACTTTAGTACCAGGAACTGTTTGATTATGGAAGATTCCTTATTTTAATTCAGACCTGGTCTCTCTAATATATAGGTCACTGACCATTAACATTTATTTAAATTTTAATAAAGGAAAACTAAATAAAATTAAAAATCTTTCTCAGTTGCACTAACTACATTCCAAGAGCTATGTTGACATTTGTGTTTAGTTACAACTAGACTAGATATCTCAAATAAAAAAATGCCATCACTGTAGAAAGTTCAGTTGAATAAAACCTGAGTTCAGAGCAATAGTCTTTAAACTTTAGCATGAATCAGTTCAGCTAGAGGACTTGATAAATTCTCAAATGGTGTGCCCCATTCCTGATATTTCTGATTCAGTTGGTACAATGTAGGGCTAAAGACCTAGCCTTTAAGTGATACTCATGGTGATGGTCCAATTACCATATACTGAGAACCATTTGTCTTAAGTAAATACTCTTGTTGTTGTTGTTTCTGAGACTATAAAGCTCTCACTATGTAGCTCTGGCTGTCTTGGAACTCACAATGTAAACCAGGTTGGCCTCAAACTCACAGAGATCTGCTTGCCTCTGTCTCCAAGTACTGGGATTAAAGATGTGCACCAACATGTCCAGCTTGAAGCCTCTTGATCTGAAGTCTGTGGGCCTCTCAAACTTGAAGACCAAATAATACTTATCTCTGTGGGTTACAGGATATGAGACCCATGGTTTTTAATCTAATTACTAAGCAATTCAACAGGTCAGGAAAACTCAGATACAGTTAACAAAATCTGACCAGTAGTGACTTAAATCATAAGGACATTGACATATGTTTCATATACTAAAAGGTAACATGTTTCAGGTTTTTGTTTGTTGTTATTTTGTGGCTCAAGCATGTTGCTAGAAAAATTACGTACATTTTGTCCTCCAGAAAAACCTTATGTTTATTTTTGAGAATCTTTCTTTTTCTTCTCTCCTAGATCAGTCCCAGCTAAGGGGAACAGTATGTGCACAATTGCTTTAGACCACCTGTGTTTGGACTCGTGTAACTAGAAGGGTCTACCTTCCCTTGGAAGAGAAGAACAAATCTGTAACCTTTTTAGGTTTTGGTTTTCACTTTTTGAGGCAGGGTCTCATGTGGCTCAGGCTAGCCTCTAGCTTGCTGTATAGCTGAGGCTTCCCTTGATACCCTAATCTTCCTGCTACCTCCAAAGTGGTGAATTTTATAGAAGTATACACCATGCCTGGCTTTATATCTATATTTTGTTACAGGAAGAAAACTGGCTGATCCAAAAACAGGGGCATCTGCCTGCACCATTAATTAACTGGCTTACTTCATCATGTTAGGCAAGTTAGAGCCTAGACATACTATGCTGTGACCCCTTCAGGCCTTTGCCTTTCTACCTTACAGTGAATTCTGTAAAGCTGTTCTGCTAAGGTGAGAGAGTGTGGGACTTAAGAACCTGATCTAGGTCTTTGGGAAACAGTATCAGGTAAGTCTTAAGGCTTATTTCTCTCTGTTGGAGCCCCCAGTTTCTAAAAAGTGTTCTTACTTGATACCTTTTGGTCAAGTTTTTGACAAAGTGCAAGTCCTTATATTTTGATTCCGTGGTCATTTTCTACCTTGGTCCACTATTCCTTTCTCTCACTATTCCTTTCTCTCACTATTCTTCTGAGAAATAGAAATCTGGCCCTAAAATTTCAGACTAAGCACTTGGATTCTGGTTCTAGACTTCTAGATCCCTGTCTACTTGTCAGCATCCCTGTTCATTTCCTCCTACCAGTGTACTTTAGATCCCTTCTTTGCTAAGTATGGAGATAAATTTTTAAAAGGTCTAATGTGAGAATCTTCCATATAGAAATGATAAATGAAAACACTGGAGTTATTGATGTCATCAGAAAGTTAAACGCGTCTTCTTAAGTCTTTAGAACAGCATTTAAGACTTGGCCATCTAGGTTTTATCCAGAGACTCTGTGGCACTGTAAGCCTAAGACTGGGAATCAGCAGAATCAAGACCAAAATCCAGACTTTGTTGTTTTGTTTTTGAGACAGGGTCTCACTGTGAAGCTCTGGCTGGCCTGGAGCTTGTTTTGTAGACCAGGTTGCCTCAAACTCAGAGATCCATCTGCCTGTGCCTCCCAAGTGCTGGGACTAAAGGTGTACACTAAAGGGGTGAGGCTGTGTCCCCTTCTGGCCAGAGTAGGACAGCTTGGACTTACAGCTTGTGGTTCTATGCAAAATATAGAAATATACAAAATCATGATATACAAAATACAATATATAGAAATATACAAAATACTATACATAGAAATATACAAAATACAATATATAGAAATATAAAAGTACAATACATAGATATATACAAAATACAATATATAGAAATATGCAAAATATAATATGTAGAAATATACAAATACAAAATATGCAAAATACACAAGGGGAGAGAGTTCTGGGTGACAGAGAGGGGAGATATAGAAAAATAAACTGGCTAAATGATCTCTGAGAACCCTTCCAACACTGGCATCGAGCTCAAGGGTGACCGTGCAGAAACTGTAACAAGTGAAACAGAGTGTGGTACTCTCCTACTTTAGACGGAATCCTGAACTCCTGTTCTTTGAGCTGGCAGTTGTCCTGCTAACAGCTGGATGCAGTATCCAGTTATTTGCTGCCTGAATCCTGCAGTCTCCTTCCTCTAACAACTGATCTCTGCATCTCTCCTCCCCAGTCCTCACAGGACAGAAGTAGACTTGAAGGGGTGTGTTTTTCAGTTCTCTGCCCCCTGTGTGTCTCCCTCTCACATCCTTGTTCAAAACGTCTAGGGAATTTTTATTTTCCAAAGTTGCTTACCAGAAACAATTTAGCCGATACACTCTGGGAGGAGGCTTTAGTCAAAGGAGCACAAAAGCATGTAACCCTGTGATGAATTCTTTGTGCATGGGAAAGGGAAGCAAAGGAGCTTTCGTAAAATTGTAGCCCAGGCTAAATCAGGAATGGGAATGAGGAACAACTCAAAATACCACAATTTCCTTCTAAAGGGCTTCATCTCTGGCTCTCAATAACACTCAGATTATGACAGAATTCAGAGGATGCTTGTACAGACTTTAATTTTTATTTGGTATTATAATTTATAATGAGACAGTGAAAAGCTGCCTATTTTTATAATACAGAATTCAGAAAGTGAAGCTTGGCTGCTGAGGAATAAACAGGCAGCAGAGCAGCTTTCACAGAGGAAGTGCATGAAAGTTTGAAGGCTTAGGGAAATTATATTTGGTTAGAAATGGAGGGCCTTTTAAAAAAGTTGAAAAACATGTTTCACTGAAAACCAGTACTCATGGGTTATAAGGTTAAAGGAGACATGGGCAAGTGGAAAGGCAATCCCAGAGCCCAGTCTCATCCTGGTCTCCAGTGTTGGTCTCCCTTAGAGCCAGCCCCCTTTTCCAGAGTTCTCCTTTGGGGGTACAAGTGTCAGCAGCTCCATCCATATTCTCCTTGATTTTTGGCCTGATTCCAGTGGATGTAGACTACAGCTGGTCTGAAATAGGAAGACAATAAATTTATTTAAGCTTTCAGCATGACCTATTTGCCTTTTTCCACTGTGATGAATGAAAATCCAGACAACAGAATGTTTCACAAGACAGAGCGCAAAGAGAATAAGAATGAGAAGTGTGTGATATGTTTTGGCCTTAAAAAAAGAAACACAGCTCAGACTTTTTTTTTAAACCTCTGTCATCTGTGATCCATCACACTTTCAGCCAAGATATTTTGGCTTTTGACTCTGGGAAACCAGTGGTGGGTAATTTTGGAGAAGCTAAGAGCAAAATACCAGCAGATGCTAGAGCCAAACAAGAAAATTCTTTGCTCCACAAGCAGGGGTGTACCCCCACTTGCAACTCTTCAAGATTCCTTTGAAAAAGACTACAGAAACCTCATAGCCGACTCCTATCTAGAGATGACAGTCATTCCTGTCCTAGGCAGTCAGCAATGAGGACAATCTAAGCAGTGGAGGAAATATTACCACTGTCTTTGAAGCTATCTGACCTAAACCCAGATCTGTCACGAAATCCACATCTGCGCTTTTCTGTCTGGGTAAAGTTTTAAGGGTTCTTAAGCCTTCTGAGCCTTTTTATCCATCTATACTAAACATAATAGTACTACTTTAGCAAATGTGCTAGACCTAAATGCCTGGCATAGTGCCAAATGCCTGATTGATACTCAAGAAACAGAGTGTTTCCCAGTACATTTCCCTGGCAGCAGCTTTCTACTACCTTCACAACTTTGGATGCAGTTTATTTCCCTTAACATTATAAAGTTAGAAATGCATATTATAAATTTTGAGGATAATTTGCTGGCTACAGTGTGACTTGCATCATGCCACCAAGGCATTGGAATTTTGGTGTTTTTAGGTAAGGTGAGTATTGTTGAATAATTAGTTAGTCTAATGCAGACTCGCATTTATACGTAAAATTTGGCTCCTTCCATAACTGTATAGAGAGTATTTTGACTCCAACAATTAAAATGAGGAAATCAGTTCCTATCTTAAATCATAAACCATATGGGCCAACAATATTTATATTCATATTTATAGAATAAGTAGGTCTTAAGTTTTGTGTTCATATACCTTGTGTTCACTTTTTTTTCTTGGAGTTTCTAATGGCCTTTTTGTTTCATGATTGAAGAAATCAGTGTTTAACTTTACCTATTATTAAGATCATTTAGTGTCTTAATCATACCATTTGTATGTCAAAAATCTCCTCTTGATACATTTGTTAAATCCTCATAGTTTCTCCTCATTTCAAGACCTACAACCGTGTATTTGAGGTTTTAAGTTAGATTACATTAGTTGCAAACCGTGCCATCCTCTCTATCTTTCTTATATCTGTTGTGTTGTGTTGTGTTGTGTGTGTGTGTGTGTGTGTGTGTGTGTGTGTGTATGTCTTTGTGTGTGTGTCTACATGCATGTGTGTGCCTCACAGAATATATGTGGAGATCAGAAGACAACTTTCAGGAGTCCATTTTCTCTTTCCACCATGTGGGTCAGTCACCACTCAGGTCATTAGGCTTCATGTCAAGTGCCTTTTATACACCAAACTATCTTGCTGGCCCTTATCCTTTCTTCATTTTTTGAATGTTGTATAGGCATCCTTGGTAAATTTTTTGGACAGAATACTTAGGAGGTAAACTCTCTTAGCCCATCTCAAACATTTTACTGTGCCTTTCTTAGGCCGTTCTTTCTTGGAGTCACCTTGATTTCTGCCCCTCTTCCTGTCTTGCTTTCCTTATCCTCTAATTTCTCTGTCCAATGTTGTTATCTCTAGCCATTTGTTTTTTTTTTTTTTTTTTTTTTTTTTTTTTTTTGGTTTTTCGAGACAGGGTTTCTCTGTGTAGCTTTGCGCCTTTCCTGGGACTCACTTGGTAGTCCAGGCTGGCCTCGAACTCACAGAGATCCGCCTGGCTCTGCCTCCCGAGTGCTGGGATTAAAGGCGTGCGCCACCAACGCCCGGCTCTCTCTAGCCATTTGTATCTCTTGAGTATTTGATATCTGGCTCATCTGAACTGATATTTGCTGTACGTATAACATACATAATGTATTTAGAAGACTTAGAACCATAAGCAGAAAATAAAATATCTCATTTTTTGTATTGATTATGTGTTGAAATGGTAATGTTTTGGATATATTGTGCTAAGAAATATCAAAGTTAACCTGTTTCTGTTTTACTTGTTAAATGTGGCTACTAGAAAACTGAAATCCCATGCATTCTCTGTGTTAGGTTTCTCTTTAGCTATGCTGCTGTGTTCCTCAGCCGGATATATTTCTAGGCCCCAGACACAGGCAGCCTTTCCTCATTTTCCTCAGACTTGTTTCCTGCACTTGGGTTGATACATAGATGTTGTAGTAATCTATAGTTTTTGTTCCTATTAGTATAGCAGTCTTCATAAAATGTTAAGAATTTCTAGTCTTTCCTTCTCTTGTTCTTCTGTCTACCCTCAACACAATAATTGCTTTATTTCTTCTTTTAGTATTTTGCCTTTTCTTTGAGATTTTAGAGGTAACTATATTTTTAATCTGTGAACTGGGAAACAGGTGATTTTTACTATTTTTTCACTATTTTACACAGTAGTTTGGTGGTCATCCTCACATATATAAGTCTGTCTATATCTCTAAATATTTCCCTAACATATATTTCTAGAAATAGAAATTTACTAAATTGGATTAACTTTTTAAATTCCTTTCATGTGTGTGCATGTGTGTGCACATGAGTGTGCACAGGCCAGAGGACAACTTTGAGGAGCTGGTACTCACCATGATGTGGTTTCTGAGGATTGAACTTGGCTCATCAGGCTTGGCCAGCAAGAACTAACTAATCTTAGATTGATTCCTTAAGGCTCTTGATATAAATATTGACAGGCTGCTCCTCTATACCCCTCACCCCAGAGACTGGTCTTTTTTCAGTGGGCTGTTCAATAAAAGATAGGAACAGTTACCCAGGAAGAACACACTTCACAGCTGAACCCGTTAATGGACAGCATTAATGGACTTGTGTTTGGAAAGAATTTCTTTTCTGAATCACTGAGCAGGGCTGAGCTTTCATTTTCTTATTTTTAAAATTAGGAAAATGATGCCCTGAATAACTTCACTAAGGTAACATTGTCAATAGTTCACATCAGTGAGGGTTTGAGAGCACTTTAGTTGAATAGAGTATGTGCGCTACTTTAAAAACTATGAAAAATGTCTCAATGACAGAGACCCTAGCCTTGAACTCTTTTTTTCTGAATGCAATAGAATAGGAGATGAGAAGCTGCTATACCATCTTTTTGTGATATGTGCTAAAAGATATAAACAAAGTATTGGAAAGATTAGATGAGGGAGAGTTTGCATTCTCCTTACAAAATCAAGGACAGTGTATCAACTGAGGGGATGGCATTTAAGGCAGGTCTTGAAGCATGAGTATAATGTTCACACAGTTAGGGAGTTACCTGGGGAGGGTGAGGTATGAAGATGAGCCTAAGCAGCCCCCAAAATGGTGCACTTCAACTGAGAGCTTTCCCTAGAGTAATAAGCAAAGACAAGGAAAATTGTAATTAGTCTTCTTGAGGAGAGTTATTTGGATGTGCCAGATGAGGGTAGTAGTCTCTCTATTTTTGCAATACTTCAATAGAGAAGGTAGAAAGAAATCATTTCCTCCATTTTTAGGTCTAGCCAGAATTTGTTAGGCAAATTCTTCAGGCAAATTCTCTAGGAACAAGAACAAGTTACACCTGGCCCTTTTCTCCCTTCACCAAGGTTGGGAGTGGGAATGGTGGAGGAAGTGTTGTGTTTCTAAGCCAATTTAGGTAGTCTAGTGCTATTTGACATTGTGCTGATCCAGTGAGATGACAACTTGAACCAGCAGTTTTGAGCAGTGCTTAGAGTTAGAAGATCTATGAAGAGAAGGATAATAAGTAGGTTGGTAAAGAAAAAATTGAGAAAGGTAGATCTTTGGTGTCATCATATAAAGCCTAAGAGTTTTTATGAAAGCAATCTAAGGAGTCTGTTTTACATCTATCCTTTGTCTCTTTACTTTTTGGAAATTCCTTGTCCTCTCACAAGAGTTGTTTGTTAGTGTTCACCTTTCCTTCCTCAGTGCCCAAGATTTTTTTCTTCTTAGCAGCGTTCAGAAGTTCTCCCCCTCATTGCCTATAAAATGAAGTTAGATTCCCAGGTCTGGTATCTAAGATGGCCTCAGTCTAACTGGAGACTCCAATGTGCATTTATCATCTTACTTTGCATTCGTATGCCATTACCTCTCATCCACTTCTAACATAAGCATACAATTCATTTATTTATGTAACAAATACTTATTGAATGCCTATTATGTGTCCTTTTTTTCCAGTAAACTCTTACTGTTGTAGTCTAGGTCTTAATTTAGAAACTGTGTAGAAAGAGAAGAAAGGCAATAGAGTTAATAAATGGAGAATGACTGTGAGATTCAGTTGTAGAATCAGCATAGCATTAAATACAGGTAAGGCAAGAAGCCGTCAAGTAGTCTCTTGGAATAACCTTGGGATATGCTAAGACGGTTAACCAGGACACACTGGGATTTAAGTGTTGTGACTCCATTCATATAAGCTGGCAGACAGATGTGATAAAAGAAACAACTGTAGTGATCCTCAACTAGGGTCATCAGCTGCAGGACTGATGATTGTTTCTTAAAAGGTATAATTTTATTCTAATTTTGATTCATGTGGGGAAAATGGCCACCACTTTCATTGGTTATGTCTCATGTCACTTTTGGGATCTGTCTCATGGAGCTTTTTTCTTTAAATGGTGACACAAAACAGGTACTTAAGATGTCCCACATCAATTTCCATAGATAGGCTTGGTTCTTAATTCTTAAACAAGCTTTGACCTTTTCTGCTTCCATCACCAGAGTGATAGGAAGAGAGATAATTTGAATTTAGATTTGAACTTAAAACCTAGCTTCACCTCTCATTCATTCTGTGAACTGGGGTAAATTTTATACACTGGTTAAAGGCCTTGGGAAAATAATAACAATGCCTATCTTTGCTAGAGTCATTTATGTTAAGGTATAGATGTGAATTTATGTAGAAGTACTTAGAGTGTTATCTGTCACGTGGCAAATACCCTTTTCCCCTTCCTGGAAACTTCCCTGTACTCTTTCCCCAGTGTCTACATATTAAAATCCTATCTGACCTTTATTTAGCTATTACATCACCCCTCAATAAAGCATTTCCAGTGTTTCCAGATGGGAAAGATACAGTATTTCCTTCATATGTGCATTTTTGTGGGATTATTTGAGACCTTTGAAGAAAGAGTTCTAAGTAGTATGGGAAATGGCACAGAAAGTATAGAAACCTGAACAAACTAGCCCTATATTTGGAAGCAGGGAAACTAAATACTAGCAACAGACATGGAACAAATAGTATAAATAAAGGTGCTGTGTCACTCAGTGCAGGGTTATTGATTTTTCAGCTTGGTCACTCAGTTCATCTCAGTAGGCCAGAGACAAAGGTTGTCTCCAGTTTTTAGTATTAGCTATAGAAATGGGGCATTCACTGCTTATTCTGGGTGGCGGGGGTCTAGGAGACTAGGGACTAGCCACCAGTCTCTTAGACAGCCTGAGTTATTAGGATCAGTGCTGTGTTTGATTAGAGTGGGACCGTCATTCTACAGATGTTTCCAGCAAGACCTAGTTTGGTCAGCAATATAGAAAACACCAAGAATAACATCAGTGTGCTGAACTTCGAAGAGAACAGCCAAAGATGGTCAGCATAACTGCTTGCTCTTTTATTTACCATTTCACACCTGGTATATCCAGGAAGCTACATTTTTTTTTAAAAAAAAAAAATCCTCTTTTTAAAAAATGTACGTATTCACTGTAAAGCTAGAAGGATTTGTTCATTGTAGCTGATTGTTCATGTTTGTAGAATTTTGTGTAGCTGGAGGGGCTTAAGAGTTGAGTGAGGTTGTCAAAGGGATACAAAAGGCTTTTGCTTTTCTGAATGAACTGAGTTCATTTAGAAGACAATTTTTTCTTGATCTTTGAGGGGTGATTTCAGGCAATTAGCTAATTGGCTGAGGGAGATGACCTATCAGTATTGCATAAGGGCTGTCTGCTCTTAGGGATCCACATAAAGAATCAATGCCAAGTTTTCCATGACAGCCAGAAGCAGCCCTACTGAACCTCCCATGTAATGGCCAGTCATAATCACAGAATTCATTTCCCTGGAGAATGAGGCCTGAACACCCTACCAGCTGCCACCAGCTGACCACTGCCACCATTAGATCAGCATTGTTCCTGCTGTGAAATATTTCCAAACAACCTTCCAATTTGTTCTATTGTAAGGAGTAAGTGACCCTCCAGAAATAGTCTGCTGTTTGTCTTAAGTGTATTATCAGATGCTTAGTATCTTGATGTGGCCCTTGTCTACTTAATAGACAGTAAGAGCAGGACTTGGACTCATATGTAACCATCTTGAATCTCCAAATGGATACAAAAAAGGAAAACTTCCCATAGGCAAATATTAAAAAATTCAAATGTGGAGAAAACTGTGACAAAAAGAAGGTCATAAATCAAGAAAAGAATCAGGAGATAACTACAAATAATAAGTTGAGTCCTTTTGCCCCAGTCTGAGAACCAGTGAAACTAGATTTCATGCTATTGTTGATGATGATGTTATTATAATGTACCCAGGATGATGTAAAGGTCATAAGATGACTTGTCTGTCTAATCAAAACAACCACTGGCCATTAAGAGACAGCTTTGGTAGATAGTATATACACACTAACTACTTGTTAATGCAGTAGTTAAGTCAGGGCTTTGGATCTGTCAGACATGAGCTTGAAATCTGTTTCTGCCACCTCCTTACTTTATAACCCTGAGTAAACACATGATAAGCATTTATTTCAAGTTTATGTAACAGAAAGGCTGATTAATAGTGGTTTAAACAAATAGCCCATTCTTTTCACATTATAAAAATTCTGTAACAAGCTGTTGCTATCTTAGGTTTACCAGCATTAGTCAAGGATGTTTAATCCATCCTCCTAAACCAGTATATTAGTTTTCAGCCTTATGGTACAAAGAAATCCAAACATTTCCCGTAGGAGATTTGTGCTAATAACTTATTAACCAGAACTATGACATGTTAACAGAGAGAATGGGAAAGAAAATATTCTCCCTTTCTAGACTCTATGAGGAAAGCAAAGTAGAAGATTGTGTATTGTTATGTTATCCAGCCAACAGTTCAGAATCTGCTGCAACATTCAATTAATGTTAAACGCTTTTATGATGGTGAGGAAGACAACCCCCACTCATTGTGCTCTTTAGAAAATTGAAGTGATACCATATTTAACATTTTGTTCTTTATGAAGTACTTTGATTTACCCATGTAAGTAGTTTTTTGGTAGTTATTGTTGTTATTGTATGTTTAAAAGTTCCTTGATGATGGCTGTAAAGAAGAAAGTCACCCATGAAGAGGAGCAAAGCCCAGCCTTCATGTTGACTGGCCTGGCCCTAGGTCTGTTGCTTACACAGCTTTCTTAGACCACCCAGAATCACAGCGATTTCTCATTCCACTAAATTTCTGACATATATTATTTATTTCCTGATTTACATTTTAAAAATACACATGCTTTCCTAGGTAGGTTTGAAGAACCTTAATTGCCTGCTTTCTTTATAGTGCTGGGAGATCTCTAAATTAGAGGCCAGCCTTGTCTACATAGTGAGTTCCAGGACAACCGGGCTACATAGAGAAACCCTGTCTCAAAAAATCAAAATAAATAAATAAGTAATAAAAATAGAAGAGTAGTTGCTAATATTATGGTTCAATGTGTATCAGTCTCAGTCATTAATCCAATTAATTTATTTTTATTATCTGTTTGCTTGTACACTAAGACTGCCATTATATATTTGGCTACTTAATTTTCTCATACTTTTTATTTTTATTGATTTTTCACTGTTTGATGATGTTTGCTGTTTAAATGTAGCAAATGAAATGCCAATTGTGGTATTCATATTTCCAGGATTTAAAATAAATAATACATAGACATTGTGCTGGCTAGTTTTATGTCAACTGGGTACAAATTAGAGTCATTTTGGAAGAGAGAACCTCAATTGAGAAAATACCCCCACCAAAATGATCTGTGGTGCATCTTCTTGATTGATGATTAGTGTGAAAGAGCCTTGCTCACTGTGGGCAGTACTGTCCTTGAGCTGGTAGTCCTGGGCACTATAAGGAAAGCAGGCTGAACAAACCATAGTGATCAAGACAGTAAGCAGTACTTCTCCAGGGCCTCTGCATCAGTTCCTGCCTCCAGGTTCCTGCCTTAAGTTCCTGCCATGACTTCTGTGGATGATGAACTACAAGCTATAAGCTGAAACAAACGCTTTCTTCCCAGAGTTGCTTTTGGTCATGGTGTTTCATCACAGCAATAGAAACCCTAATTAAGACAGATATTCACCAGGCAGTGGTGGCACATGCCTTTAATCCCAGCACTCGGCAGGCAGAGCCAGGCAGATCTCTGTGAGTTCAAGGTCAGCCTGATCTACAGATCGAGATCCAAGACAGGCACCAAAAACTATATAGAGAAACCTTGTCTCAAAAATACAAAAAAAAAAAAAAAAGATATTCATAGACAAAATGCAAAATTCTATTATTTATTTATATTGTAAAACAGTTTATCAGGACTTTGGGTACCAGTGAATCAACCTTCCACTCTGACAAATTAAGGTGAGGATATTAACTTTACTCATGATTGCCCAGCAGGTTCTAAAGTGCAGTGTGGAGTTTAAGCCAGAAGTGCACTGTACAAGGAAAACAATCTAGACCACTAAGAGTGTGAAAAGTAAGGCAAGCGGGAGCAAGGAGGAAATCTCAGGAACTGTAGACCTTGAAAGGACCCTGTGAAGACTGACACAAAGACGCAGAAAATTGTGATGTCACACAATTACCGGATTTAGAAGAAGCCTTTAGGAAAGAAGGAGTGCTCAGCTGCCTCAAATGCTGCCAAGAAGTGAGCAAAGAGCAGCAACAACAGTGTCCATGGGGTTCTACAGCAAGAGAAAGATCACCCACTGTGAAAAACTCTGTGTTCTCCCTGCTCAGTCTCCCTAGACTAATCACACAGGACCACCTACATTTTGTTTACCAGCATGCCTTCACATCTGGCTCCTATTGGGTATAAAAAATATAACACTGAAAGACCTTTGCTCTCAAATTATTCATGTTAATCTTGGAAGAAGGACTTGCCATATGTATCTGTGTGTTTGCAGATTTGCAGGATGGTTAGTAGAAAAATTCCCCTTGTACCTGGGAACCAGAACTTCTGGGTGTACAGACTGCAAATACAAGATCAGGAATGTGCCTTTGGGCTGGGTTATTGGGTAGGCGAGTGCTGAGGGCTCCACAGTTCCTGGCTGACTCTGAAATGAAGTCCAGCATTAACAACCCTCCCCATCTGCCTTTTTAAATTGTGTATTGTAGGGAAAATACAGATAATGGAGTTCAGTAAACATGTAGCAAAAAATTTGAATTTTTTAGGTATAAGAGGAGGGGAAAGCCAGGCAGTGGTGTGTACACCTTTAATCCCAGCACTCAGGAGGCAGAGCCAGGAAGATCTCTGTGAGTTCAAGGCCAGCCTGGTCTACAGAGTGAAATCCAGGACAGGCACCAAAACTACACAGAGAAGCCCTGTCTCGAGAAACCCTGTCTCGGAGGGGGAAAAAAGAGGAAGGGAAAGCTCTGAAAACCAACTCTATCTTTAAATTTCTGCTCTGACCCTAGAACATGAAAGAACTCCAAGTCAAGCATGTGCCTCTAATTACCCACACAAAGGTTCTTTCTCAAAATTTATAAATAATCACTTCTTAGCAGATCCCTTTTCTCCTCCTGATGTCACAGCTTAGTTTCCCTGTTGACACGGACCTCCAAGAGCCGACCCTGCTCTTCATTGTCCCGTCTCTGTGGGTTTTCCATTAACTCGAGCCTGAGCTGCTTCAGAGGTGGGCTCACCGGTTCAGAGCCCACATACATGGACGGAGGCACCACTGGCCCTGCTGCTTCATGTTTCTCGTCATGTGAGTTGAACTGTGTGTGTGAGGACTGAGACTCCTCTCTGGGCTGTAGTGACTCCCATCAATAGCCTAAGACACATGGAGAGTTGATGAAGCCTCGGGTGAAGTTTAAACCACACTGGGCCCCCAGTCTGCTTACTGTAGGTGAGTAAGCCATGTTAAGTTGACCTCATGAGATGAGAGTGCAGGGAGGTCTGCTAACTTCCTGAGCCACTTCTTGAAATGTCAGGCCCTTGCCTCTTGTTTCCAATGGCCTGTGTATTTTTAGTACTGCTTTTCATGTTAGCTTCCTGTTAACTGCTTGCAGGAAATCTTTTCTTGGACATAATCTACCCATTTCCTGACGTTTTCCTCTCCACATTGTGTCAGTTTGGGGATGAATCAAGTCAGCAGTTTTGGAGAAGGCTTGTTCTCTTCTCTGCCACAGCCTCCCTTCTTTGTGGAATACCAGAAAAGCTGCCTTTCTAGAGGGAGAGGGAGAGGCGGGTCCTCGGTGTGTGTCAGCCTCTGAGGCTCCCTGACACAAATGTGCTTTTGTGTGTGGAGGGGGCATGTGTATGTGTTTTCCTCTTCCCAATGGACACTTTCATTTATTAGGTCCGGATGGTGTCCTAGGAGCTGTAAACAATGGTGTGGAGATACAGAGCTGTCTCAGTGGGGAGGCTATGGTGGCAGCCACTAGATTTCCCACTTTGCCACGGCCCCATCTCTTTGTCCATTGTGAGTCGGGTCTGCTTTAAAGTATCCTAGGACCCCATAGTCTCTTCAGAACTGCACAGACCCTCCCTCCTTACCTCGGGGGACTTTACACATAGAAGAGAGGGTTTCTGTGGCGTAACCGCTCCTTATGTTGGCTTGATGTCTAAGCATGCTTTGATGCAAAGGAGCCATTATACAGTACTGGTAAGAATACAAACTAGTCTAGCCATTGTAGAAATCAGAATGGAGATTAAAAAAAAAGAAGAAGATAGATCTACCACAGGATCCAGCTATTCTACTATGGGCTATTTACCCAAAGTCAACATATCACAAAGATACTTAACCCATTGTTTATTGCAACATTATTCACAATAGCTAAATTATGGAACCAATTTAGGCATCCAGTAACAGTGTAATGGGTAGTTAAAATGTGGGGTGTGTGTGTGTGTGTGTGTGTGTGTGTGTGTGTGTGTGTGTATAAACTTTTTCAGCCATAGAGAAGAATGAATTCATGTCATTTTCAGGAAAACGGATGCAGCTGAAGATAATCATATTAAGTGAATTAAATCCATCTTAGACAAATACATATGTTTTCTCTAATGTGGCTTCTAGATTTTTCTATAGATACATAAATCATGTATATTAATATGACATGAAAGTAAAATATTAAGGTGAACAAAGAGGACTAGTGGGAAGAGGGAATGAAAGAAGGGAAGACAGAGGTCTGAGGGTAAATATGCTTAACACAAAGTATATACACGTACAAAAGCTTATTTATAAAAGTATGCACTGTCTCTTGAACTGAAATTCTGACTTTATTATTATCCCTTAAGAGTGAACAATTTAGATGAGAAATAAGTGTTTGGGTACTGGCCTACTATTTAACAACCGTGAGACCTCAGATATCAGGCAAGGTATGGGGGTGACTATAGTTCTTACTTTATAAGATGTTCCAAAATTTAAAAAGAAAATACATGCAAAGTGCCTGCCATATGGAAAGCGCCCACATGTTACCCAGAAAGGGAGGGAAGGAAAAGGAGTGTGAATGAGATGGCATAAATGAATATGTTGTGCAGAAAATGGAAAGCACACTTACCAGGGACTGTTCGGTTTAAGACCTAAAGACAAGCCCTGTGCTTCTCTTCGAAGCTACCCTTTCAGCTGGTTTTTCCTTCTGACAACTCCTCCCTTTACAAACATGGCTACCTATCCTATCTCAAAGCAAAGTCAGACCTTTTCCCAACACTTAGTACAAAGTAGGAAGATTCAGCACTTACTTGGTAGATACTAGGGATTGAGAGTTAAAAGCCCCAAAATGTAACCCTTTGTGTACCCTTCTTTTTCCATCACCCAAACTTACTTCTTCATTTTTATATTCTAGTATAAGTGCAGGAAATGAAATTCACTGTAGATACTTTAAATAGGCAAAGGTTTAACACTAGAAATTCAATGCTTACTGAATGGTCAAAGGGCTAAAGCTGTGTTCTCTAGTCTAAAATCCCATGAAGGACTTCTCAGAATACCACTGGAATGATCAGGTCAACATCCTGCCAATTTCATAGCTTTGTTCTTGGGACTGGAAGCTACCAGTGACGGTGCCTCATGGCATCGAAGACATGGATCACAAATCCAAAGCCAGGCTGAGTTATCCTAGGAGACTCGGACTCAAAATCCAAAGGGGTAGCAAGGAGAGGGGGAGGGATGAGCTAGGGAGCTGGCTCTGTCAGTAAAGTTTGTACAAGGATCTGAGTTTAATCCCTAGCACCCAAGTAAAACTGGGCACAGCAGTACATGCTTGTAATTCCAGCTTTTGGGAGGCAGAGAAGGATTCCTGGGGCTTGCTGGGCAACCACTCTAGCAAAATCAACAAGCTCCAGGTTCAATGGTAAACTTGTCTTTAAAAACGCGGAGTGGGGACTGAGGAGCTGTTGAAGAAGACACCTAACATTGACCTCTGGACTCACACACATGCACACACACAAACGTACACAAAACCACATCATAGGCTAGAAATAATATGAAGTTGGTTATTCCTATAAGAAAGCCCTTCAAAATGCTTTCATGAATATAGTGTGAATTATTTGCTCTTCTATTAGCACATCTTTGATATACTTGCTTATTTCTCTTATTGACATGATCTCTAAATATTGTTTCCTTCTTTAAGGAAATCCATATAAATATTAAAATAAATCCTCTTAAACTAGCGGGTGGTGGCTCACTTCTATAATCCCCGTTCTTGAGCACAAGAGGCAGGAAGATCAGAAGTTCAAGATCATCCTGAATTAAATGCCAAGTTTGTCAGTGTGAGCTTACTTTAGCTTCTTGTTTGAATGATGTTTACTTCTGGTATGAAGTTGTGATACAACTTTAAATGAGACATTTATGTGACAATGAGGCTTTAACACTCTATCTTCCATGAAAAGTAACAAATACATTCTTTGGATACTGATATTGAATAACCCCTAAGACATTATTTAAATGGAAAAAAGCAAGATGCTTGTGATATACAATGGGAAGCATGATCTATATTTACTGTTATACCCATCAGATATCTCAAAATGAAACAAGGAAACTGATGGCAATGATTATCTCTATAAAACAGAACAGAATGCTGGGGTTAAGGTGAGGGAAACTTGTCAATGTTTGCCATTCTATATACATCTCTTTTTTTCTTTTTGGTGGTTTTTTTGAGACAAGATCTCACTATATAACCTATGAAAGCCTTGAATCCAAAATTCTCTTGTCCCATCCTCCTTAGTTCTGGGATTACAAGCATGTGCTCCCACATCCTGTTGCTTATTTCTATTGATTCATTTTTAAAAAGATTTATTTTTTAAGTGTGTGTGTGTGTGTGTGTGTGTGTGTGTGTGTGTGTGTGTGTACACATGCATGCTCACACTAGGTATTGGCTCCTCTAGAGTGGAAATTACAGGCAGCTGTGAGCTGCCCGATATGGGTGCTAGAACCTGAGCTCAGGTTCTTTGTAAGGACAGTATGCACTTTTAACTGCTAGGCCATCTCTACGCTACTACCCTCCACTGTTGATTTTTAAACATTTTTTCCTCATAAAGCAATGTTTAGGAGTGGGGATGTGGTGCAGTTAATGGTACATTTGCCTAGCCTACAAGGTTAGATCCCCAGTGGCACATAAATTAGATATCGTGGCATATACCTATAATCTCAGCACTCCAGAGGTAAAGGCAGGAAGATCAGAAATTTAGAGTTATCCTCTGCTGTATGAGACTGTCTTTCTAAAAACCTGTATTTAAGCTAGATATGGTAGCCTACTCCAGTAGTCTCTGTTATTCAGGAGGCTGAGGCAGAAAGTGCTACTTTCCAGCAGTTTGAGGCCAACTTGGACCACATAGTGAGACCTTTATATAAAAATTGCTTTTCTTCTTCCAGGGGATCCTGGTTCAATTCCCAGCACACACAGTGGGTAGCTGACAGCCATCTGTAGCTCTAAGTCCAGCATCCTCTTCTGGCTTTCTGCAGGCATACCTGCACATACTAACGTGTGCCCTCCACACACATGTGTTTAAATGAAAATAACAAATTTTAAAAAGAAAAAGAAATCAGGATGACAAGCTGGGTCAATGGGTGAACAAACTTGCCACCAAACTTGACAACCTGAGTTTGATTCATGGGAGTCACATGGAGTAGGAGAAAATTAACTCCTATAAGTTGTCTTTTGACCTCCATGCAGTGACATGTGTGCATACCCTGACTTTTTTTTTAAATTTAGTAAAAATTTTTAAAGAAAGAAATGTTTTTAAGTGAACAAAATATGGTTTGGAGGTGGTATATTTCTAATAAATGTTCTTAAATTTTCATTGTGTTTGAGTTGTTATTCATGGTTTTGTTAACATCATGTTTTCTGATGAAATCATCCTTCCAGTATAATCTCTGTATCTTGTGATTTAATCATGTACAATGCAATAGTTGCTAAGTTGTGTAAGATTCTTAGAAACTCCACACTTTAGGTTGCTAGTTGTTTCTGTAGTCAGGAGGAAGGCATGCCAGAGAGCAGACAGGAACACTGTGGGCTAAGAGCCAAAAGCGCATCCCATTTGCTTTGCACTGTATTTACATTCCCTTTGCAGCAACATTCCTGCTTAGTGGTCATTAGCACATTAGAACTTCTTGATTCTGTTAAATGTGGTTAATAGGGATGCGAGCCACATCAAGGAGAGGTTCAACTCCATGGTCTCTGTGCTTCCCCAGCTCTCAACACCACTGGACTAGGAGTCAAACTACTTCAACCTCAGCCCTACAACTAATTAACTCTGTGGCTTCAGCAAAGTTACTTTCCCTCTGTGGGACTTTTTCTTCATCTCTCAAATTAGGATATGTTAGGGAATATAAGTACATGGCATAAGTGAAGACACTTTCTTTTCATCAATTCTTGGTTTTGGACAATTTTGTTTTTTCGTTTTGTTGTTTTGAAACAGAGTCTCACTTAGTTGCCCATGCTGGCCTTGAACTCTTGACTCCTCCATATTAGCTTCTAAGTATTTAATTATGTGTGTATGTCATAAATAACCTTTTGGTGTGTTCTTTATGAAAGATAACCACAAATGATATCTCAGAAACCTTCTAAACAGTCTTCATCACAGCTAAAACCAACAGGTAGAACTTGACCAGTAAAACGGGAGTCATTCCTTTGCACCTCTAAGGCTCTCAAACAGTAGTGCACTGGTATTTATTTAGCAATAGGTTATCAGGGGAAATGGCAGCAGCATCTCTAATTTGCAGCATTTACTAACTCTCATGGTGTCAATATTCCCACTGTGACTGATTGCACACTATCATTATGAAGTCCTCTGGGTTGCAAAAATCTTGAAAATTTATCAAGCAGTTTTCATTAAGGCAAGAGAAGACAATCTGGCTCATCATCATCAAATTGGTAAGTTTAAATTAACCAATCACATCCAGAGGTTAAAATGAAAAAGACCATTTTTTCCCTAGTAATTATATCCAGGAGTGTAATTTTGATCCTGTATAATCTTTCAACTATGGAAATACTTGTTTTTTTATGAGACTGGTGAAATGATGTTACTTCCATGGACCTTGGTTATAATGCCTGGGAAATGGGAATAAGAAAATTTGCCTAAAATAGTAATAAATAATGAATGACTGTGGTAGTTTGAATGTAATTGGCCCCCATAAGCTTATAGGGAGTGGCACTATTAGGAAGTGTAGCTTTGTTGGAGTAGGTAAGGCCTTGTTGGAGTCACTGTGGGGGTGGGCTTTGAAGTCTCATATATGCTCAAGCCATGCCCAGTGTCTCAGACTACCTCCTGTTACCTGTGGGTCAAGATGTAAGAACTCTCAGCTCCTTCTCATGTCTGCCTGCATGCTGCCTTACTTCCCACCATGACGATAATAGTCTGAACTGTAAGCATACCACCCCAATTAAATGTTTTCCTTTATAAGGTTTGCTGTGGTCATGGCGTCTCTTCACAACAATAGAAACCTAACTAAGACAAAAACTATGTTAGCATTCATCCCAGTACCCAGTATGTCATTTTGCCTTTACACTATTCCTTTTCTGTTAACAGAGTGGAAGACTGTCAGGTTGGACTGTGTCTTTTGCCTTTCCAATACTCAAGAAAGACTAGCCATTGCTTTCTCTCCAATCCCTTTGTTTTCCTGTTACACTTCTCTGACATTCCATTTTCATTTGCTTCTCTCCTCTGATGTACTTAATCTTCTGTCTGAGTGAAATATAAATAAATATTTAATCTTATGATTCTCTGATATTTAAATTTATTATTGATCCAGTCCTAGCTTAGTGCTGTCTGAAATTATCAGACCTATCTGGTGAACTATCCCCGTGAGGAAACACTAGTTAGTCCTCACTCTTGGAATAAAACTTACATGAAGGCTCTCACCAAAGAGAGCATCTCCTATGTAAACAGAGTAGGCTGCTCAGAATATCACATCTGCTAGTACATGCTCGTGGCATAAGACCTGGCAACATGCAGAAATAATGTTACATTTTTAAGAATACAGCTTTTAGGCTGGCAAGATGGCTTAGGTATAAGGGCACTTGCCACACAAGCCTGGTAACCTGATTTAGTGCCCAGAATCCATGATGAGAGAACTGTCCCCCAAAAGTTGTCCTTTAACTTCCATACATTCCATAGCATGCTTGTATGTAACATACACACACACTTGCACATACACACATGCACATATACAAATAATAAAATATTTTTCAAATTAAACCTTTTTTTTCTTATGCAAGTGAAGTAATTCTCAAAAGTTGTCCAAGTCTGGATTTTGGTTAAAACATACATATAATCTCCCTCTTCCAGAATAATATTTGCAAAATGAGAACTACTTTTAAAGGTTATATAATCTGTGTTGCACCTCCTTAATACAGGCACCTACTCTCCAGATACTTAGTAAACTGAACTCTATACACTGCTGTCGGTTAGCAGTAGTAAGATGCAGGACATGGTTTCCACCTGTAAGAAATTTACAATCTGAGAGGCAAGAGGTTTAAGTTAATCAGCAGTATAATATAGGGTGATAACACAAGCAGAAACAGAAAGGCAGGAGGCTTAATGGATCATAGATGAGAGTTGTTTCCATCAGCTAGGAATGGGAAGTTTATGGGAAAGCATCCTGTGCACAGTGATAAGGGAAAACTCTGTTCCCCTTCCTCCCTTTCTCATTGTACTTAGTACTCTGCCAAGATTAGTAAATCCTTGTACAAAGGTGGAAGGTTCACTCTCGTTTTCAGGGCTACCTCCCTCCATGCTGATTGTATCTTCCCTCCTCTATTCGAACCACAGCTTATTTCAGCTAAAAAGCCCCTGGATTATTCTTTGCTTGTGTCATCCTCCACAGTCCAGTAATCTCTGAGAAATTGGCTGTGGCTGTTATCCCTTCATTATCTTCTCTCTCCTCTTGACATCCACTGCAATCGAAGCCACATGGGTTTTCCCTAAGATCATAGTTGTCTCCCAGTTGATTTAATGAATCCTAGTCTTGCTCTTGAGCTTTTCTTACAACAGAATGATCTAACCAGAACACAAATCCAGCCACAGCATTCTTCTCTTACGTTATCCTTTTCTAACTCCTACATAGCATACCATTTTCCTCTTTACTACAATAAAGGCCATGCTTTATCATGATTATTTGTTTCTACTTGATATCTCTGCTAGAGAGAACTCAGACCTTGTCTGTATTGGTTGCTGTTTTATCTTCAGCACACTGCCTAGAATTCTGAAGAATTCAGTAGAATACTGAATATGTGAGTTCATTTAAAATGCATCTTAGTAATACTTCTAGAAAAATTAGTATAAAATCTTTAACATAGGTCTTTCCTAAGTTCAGTTAAACATATAAGTAAATTATATGTATAGTATATCTTCTTTAGATTGGGTAAAAGTTTGTAATTTTTTGTCATATCAGGTTCTGTCAAGAGCCATAGAGATCAATATTATGGTGTGTGTGTGTGTGTGTGTGTGTGTGTGTGTGTGTGTGTGTGAGAGAGAGAGAGAGAGAGAGAGAGAGAGAGAGAGAGAGAGAGAGAAGAGAGAGAGAGAGAAGTGTAGTATAGTGTTTGTATGTGTTTGTTTGGGTGTATGTGGAAGCCAGAAATCAATATTAGATATCTTCCCTGATCATGCTCCAGCAGTTTGTTTGTTTTTTTTGTTTTTGTTTGTTTGTTTTTTGAGACAAAGTCTCTTAATGAACCTGGGGAATATCAGTTCAGCTAGTCTGGTTGGCCAGTGACCTCAGGGGATCTTCCTGCTGTGGGTTACAGACCTGTGCCACCACACCCAGCTTCTATATGGGTGTCAGAAATCTGAACTCAGATTTTCATGCTTATAGGACAAGCACTTTACTGACTGAGCCAACTCCTCAGCCCCTAAACATTCTAAAGCCTGATGAGGGTAAGTTAGAGGGGGATACCCAAAAGGGAGAAAACACAAAGAACAGAAACTGCCACATTCTCTCCCTAAGTGTATGATAATAAGGATGTTTATGTATATGTCTTTTTCTTTCATTTGAATTACCTCCTTAAAATCAATTGTTGGAAATAAGAATTATTGACTAAAAGGAGAAATGAACATCTTTAAGGCTCTTGAAATAACTCCAGACTGTTTTTCCAAGCACGTTGTGCCAACAAATAGCCTTGAGCGACATACAAGGATATCTTTTTAAATCTCACTTTCTACCCTGGAAGTCATTACAGTCTTTTGCTGGCTGAGAAAAATTGTCCTTTCCATTCCTATTAGTTCATACTAGATCTTTCCCCATCTTATGTGCCTACAGCTCCTTCTGAAGGAGCATCCTGACCCTTGTAGACTGTCAGAAGCTATAAGGGATCATCACAACTTCTGTGGCCCCTGGGGCATAGTGTCTCCCTTGTGTAGAGTAGAGAGGGGAGGGATGGAGGGAAGGCGTAACACAAACCATGCCATTGTTAAGGCATGGGGTCGCTGGGATAATGCTGTGAGAAGGGATGAAAAGAACGATTCTCCATTCTTGATTGTTATGATTTCCAAGAATGAGCCAACAGCTCCAGCCCAGAGAGGAATGGATCTTCCGTGCAGCCAGATGCTCCTTTTTCCAGTGCTGCCTCCCATTATTTCTGGAGGAGGGGTGGGGGATAGCACAGCAGCTGAGACAGATTAACTGCTATGCCAGTTTCCTCCCTTTGAGTAAAAGCCCTGGATGTGAGGCATTCAGAGTCAGTCAAAAACTCTTCAGAAACAAGAATGTAGCTTGAGGTCCACAGTATGTAGGAGCCAACCTTCTGGAGTTTGCACTCTACTCCTGCCTTTGTCTGTGTGAGCCACTGAAGACAAAGAGCTTTCTTTCTCTCTGATTTCCCTGCTGCTGCTACCTTCATTTGGTCTTCTTTCTGTTGTTTCTGAGCTATGGCAACAGATGCCTGCGTCCTTTAATGTATCCTTGTCTGCATTCCTGCCAACATGGCCTTCCTACCATTCATCTTACCATTCTGCTGCCTGCCCCAAATCTGTTGTCTTGGGCTTGTCTGCTCTCACTCCCCTCCTGCTGCTGGGTTAGTTCCCACTCTTGTGACCACGAGCCTCTTAATTCATTTAACCACCATCCCTCTCATGAATTTCTTCCCTCTAAGACTTCATGGTTGGCATACAAGTTCACACATGCCATTTGGTACAGAAATGGGTGAAAAAATGGGTAAATAATTTTTTCATCAGCATACACAAGACAGTCTTAATTTTAGGAATTAAAAAAAATATTGTATGGTCTCTGCTTACCAGCAACTGCAGTGAAGATAAAACAAGACACAATATTTTTATAAGCACTTTATATTTTAATTTTCTGCATATCATGTAATCCCTGACAACATTTGATGAGTGAAGAGAGAAACTTTGTTTATCTTCATTTTAAGACTAGGAGTATGTAGCCCAGAAAGATTGAGGGATTTGCCAGAGGCCATGTAGCTGAGATCAAAGTGGCATTTATACCTATGTGACTCACTTTAGGCAAGATGTTTAACTACTTTATCAACCAAATTAGTTCATCTGTAAAATAAAGGGCCATGAGCGTTAAAAACCAGTTCTGGAGAATGTAGTATGGTACTGACATGTCAATGAGGGTCTCAGATGCTGGTAGTTATCCTCACGTGTCATGGTTTTGTCATTGCTGTAACACACTTTCTGGGTATTAGGGGAGAAAGTCTAGCAAGTACCATCGCTGTGTTTCTGCCCTGGGTTGTTGTGATATTAGTGACTAAGCCTGCTTTACTTGCAAACCCTGTGTCAAGTGCCTCATGTGATGCCAACCTGATTCCAGACGGTCCTTTTTAACAGCCCCCCTCCAAGCTTGATCCTTTTGTAGGTGAACTTAAATCTTGAAGCTGAATGAGTCAGAAAATGCATGAGATAAAAATCAAAGGGTGGGGCTGGAGAGGTGGCTCAGAGGTTAAGAGCACTGGCTGCTCTTCCAGAGGTCCTGAGTTCAATTCCCAGCAACCACATGGTGGCTCACAACCATCTGAGATCTGGTGTCCTCTTCTGACCTGTAGTCATACATGCTGTATACAAAATAAATAAATAAATCTTTTTTAAAAAAATCAAAGGGTAAAAGATTTATTCTGGTTCACAGTTTCAGAGATTTTAGACCATGATCACTGTTGACTCTGGGCCTTGTGGTGAGACAAAACATTATAGCATGAAATGTCTGGTAGAGCAGAGCTGTTCACATCCTGGTGGCCAGAAAGTTAAGCAGAGAGAAGAAAGAGTGGAGACAAAATAACACCCTTCAGGTACACATCCTGAGTGACCTACCTCCTCCAATTAGGTCCCACCTCCTAAAGTGCCTACTACCTTTCAGCCGCTCATTAAGCTGGGAAAACGTAATGATTTAGTCACCTCCCAAAGGGTACTATTTTTTTTTAACACTGCTACACTGGACCAGCCTTCAACACTTGAACGTTTGAGGGATGTTTCAGATCTAAACCATAACCACTGATCCAGCTAGAAACAGAATTTAGAACTTCACAGTATGTTGGACCATGGTTCTTCACAATCTTCCCTGTGTTCTTAGTCACTTGAGGGTGGGGGCAGCAGGTAGGTAGATTTAGATTGGTGGGATCAGTGAAACATGCAAAAACTCTTCTATACTGATGTCTTGTTTTCACTTTGTAGTGGCCCCAGGGCACTTGTGTGATAAATGATACTGTATAAATTAAAATGCAACTAAAGATCTCTTCAGTGTTTCTTAAATTAAGTTTATTATGTGTGATAATTTGCACCTAGAGGCTTTTGTTGTTATTTGTTGTAATGACTATGGCAGTAATGATCTGGCTCCCAGAAAAGCTTGGCACATGTTCCTCATTTGCATTTGGCAGGGCTCCATAGTATACACTGAGTAAAATGAATCAGCCTATTTGGGGTGTGGGGAAACTGAATCACTAGAAGGTTGTAGGTCACATGATCCCCAGCGATCCTCAGATAAGGGAATACCAGAGAATTCTGTATTCTGTCTCTAGCGATTATCCTTTTGTCTCCTGACAGGAGTATCAAATCCTGTCTATTTCAGTCATTCACAAAAGCACCAAGCCAGCAGGAGAAGCAAAGGGACCATTCATTCAGCATCTGAATCTGGCCAGCATCACATGAGGCACTTCACATGAGACAAAAATGTAAAGCAGACCTGGCCATTAATATTTACAACAGCCCAGGATTCTGATTCAGTGAATCATGTGCTTTATTTGTGTAGGTAGCACTGTCTATCTCACATCTGCATTTATCCAAACCATTTGAAGAACTTAAAAGGGGAAGAGTGAAATAAAATTTCACAGAAATTCTAAAGCCTGTATACCAAGGTGTGTATATATATATATATATATATATATATATATATATATATATATATATATATATATATGATTTTTAGGACAACCTTTTAAAATAAATAGAGCATTATGTCAAAGAATTTGCAAGAGGTGGGGGATCATCCAATAAACCATGGGTTATAGATTAAACCCAAAAAACGGTGCTTGAATCACAAAATTTAACATAAAACTATTTATCAATGTAACCATTTATTATTTCTAGCTCCTTCTTCTGTTCTTTTTGGGGCTAGGGATTTCAGACCTAGAAAGTTACAATAATCTTTGAGAGATGTGTGATTTGTCTGAGGCAGGGTTCTGTTGGTCAGAGATCCGGGTCTTAGTTAGCAAAAAACTTGTAAGGAGAAAGAAGTCACTACTGTGACATCTCAGAACTATATATATCTACTGTTCAAATGGAATAATAGTAACTACTCAGTATAACTGTAAAGATGAAATGAGCAAATATTATGGAGTGATTACTATAGTTCCTGTGTATCCATTGATACTGACAAGGTAAAGACCCCACAGCTAAGGAATCTCAAAAATCTCCCTCCTGCTTCCCCGTCAGTGCTTTCCTATTGAAGAACTATAGGGAAACAGTATAACCTTTTGGGTTTTGCTGTTGATGGTGATGATGTTGTTTTCTCTCAGTTCAGGCTGACTTAGTTTTCTGTAAACACCAGCAGGCATCCATCTTGCTGTGGCCTCAACTCAGGGCATCTTGTGTGATGTTGTGCTTTGATATAATTCCTCCCCTTCCCAAATTGTTTCTAGGTCTAAAGCTGATAGGGAAATCAGTATTCTCAGTTATTGTAGCAAAGCATGAACTTGGATTTTCTATCAATAAATCCAGTATTGGACAGCATAATTCTTTTGGTAGAATTGTCAAGAGAACTCTCTCCCATGCCTCCTTTCTGCTATGTACCACCCATTGCAGAGCTCTAGCCTCTGCTTGACCCAACCTTATTGAGGGGCTAGTTGACTTCTATTCAGGGGGCTACTGCCTCCTAAGTGATTGCCCTCCATGAGGCCCGTGGGCACAGGCTTAAGTGTGTAGCTCCTCTGGTAAATGTATTGTACCTTGGGTATTTATGGAAAGAATCAACAAACATATGAAGATGATGTGAAAGCAATCCATTGAGCAATACTAATACCCATGCCTGGCCCAGGGCCTGGCACAATGCAGTAGTAGCTCAATGAGATTTTGTTGAATAAATTATCATTTTAGATATAATAGATTTACTATTGTAAGCATGAATTTGAAGCCCAGTTCAAATGCTGCCTACTTTGTTAAACTGTTCTTATATCAAATACAGTTTTTTTTTCTTCTATACCAGGACAGTATAGGAAAGTTTATGTTATAGTCTTCATTAAAGGCAAAGAAATAAAAAAAAAAAAACCTTTCATTTCCATTACCCAACTCTCACAATTGCCCTATTAGATTATCATCTTCATATTAAAATTGGAGAAACAGGCTTAGGTACATAAAGTTTAGAGACAATTCTTAAGCACCAAATTAGCTCCAGAACTTACTTTTGGCTGCTAAATTTTTCCTGGGTCAATATATTATACAGATTTAGTTGTGTTCAGATTTTTATTTCCCCAACAAGAATGAAGCCCTTTTTATCTGAGAACAGTCTCCTACTATTGTACATGCGTCGTAGAGTATCATTTAAAATTAATACTGAAAGTAAATTATCAATTTTTATATTCCATGCTAGAATTGAAGAAATGATCAATGGTAGAATTCCATACAAAGTAATTGGAAAGAGAAAAAGATTTAGATTGTACACAAGCCATTAATGTAGAGAGTTCCCTAACACTTGTTCTTAAGCTGGACTGTAGGACATAGCCCTGTGGGTCCTCTTTCTGCTGGCTTATGTGAGGCCCAGGTTTGTACCATTGGGTACAGCCTTTGCCCTTCCTGCATCTTTGAAGCTGCAACTCCGACATACAGCATAGACTCCAAGGCAAGGAAGGCAGAGCACTGCAGGCTTCAGGCCACCAATCTCCCTAGCTGACTGAGATTCATTGCTATAAATATCTCAAGTTTCTATTAATACTCCCTTTTCAATGTGAGTTCATTTAAATCTGCTGTTCTCTAGGCTATTTTTAACCACACATTCTTGGGCACGGGCCTGGTTCTGGTTAAGAGATCATAACTTCCATTTTGGTTTTTACACTTGCAGGAATAATAGGATCTCAGCCTTTTTCATTTCTCTAAGGAGAAATGGGCTCCACCTGATGTTTGAGGGAGCCAAGTGACAATTCTTTGTTATGAAAGACTATTTATTCCATACAGGTTTTGTTCGTATACCTGTCCCCTGACCACTGATGCTTATAGTGCTCCAGAGGGTACCATCACACACAGTACATGTTTCCACCCACCCTGGGTAATACTCCTGCTGGTTGAAAGCCACTATATCCCGATAGCTTGACTCTTCGTGTTGGAACTAGGTAAGTCTTGAGAAAAGATGCTTTTCAGGTGCAGTACAGCTCCTACCTTTGTAAAGCCAAGAAGCAGTTAAGGCACTGACATCATATCTCCTTGAAAATTGGGCTAGTGACACCAACTGAAAATCTCTATCACTCTGTCAAGACAGGTTTTAATCGCAAGGCTTTATTCTCTTCAGATTGCACAAGGACTGAGAGTGGAGGCAGGGTGTGAGAGAGGGTGACTGTAAATGAGAAGAGGGCTGCTTTGGGAATAGTGGAAGATACTGTGGAATTGATGGTGGGAATGGTGACACACCCTTGAAAGTATGCTAAAAGCCACAGTACATATACTGTTTTATGTGATTTCTCAATAACTTAGCGTGTGTGTGTGTGTGTGTGTGTGTGTGTGTGTGTGTGTGTAGGGATGTGTAGGGGTCGTGCACGTGGTCAGAAGACAACTTGGAGTTGGTTTGTTCCTTCTACTGTGTGGTTTCTGGGGATTGAATTCAGTCTTGGCAGCAAGTGTTCTTACCTTCCGAGCCATTTCACTGCTCCACATTTATACATTTTATGGCATGTGGATCAGAAACTAACCTCTTCTAAATTTTAAAAGTCTGCTACTTTCAATATTTTCCCACTTATTTCAGTTTTCCAGGCTTAGAACTTAAAAGAGTTCTCAGTCACTTGCAGTTCCTCTTTCTCTCAGATTCCATTTCTAATATATCACTAAGACCGAATTACTAAGTAATTTCAAATCCTCCCTTTCCCCTCTCTGCCCTGCCACTAACTTTACTGAAGTACCATGCCCTTGCCCAATACTTTTATGACCTCTCTTAATTTCTCATTATTTCCAGTTTCTTCCAGCCCCCATGATATTTTCAATTATGTCCTCAACTTTTTATTGTGAAATATAATATGCATACAATGATTGTATAAAATACACTATGCCATAAAGGAAAGACCCATAGCTGTTACCAGCAGCCAGGAAACTCTGTATGTCCCTTCTCAGTTAATTCTTACTGTACCCCCATTCTTCCATTCATTTATCATGATTTTTATGGTCACTTGCTTGGTTTTATTTATTTGTTTGTTTTTTGTTTGTTTGTTTGTTTATAGTTTTACCATAAGTATAAATTTTTGAGCAATATTGTTAATTTTGATTTTGAACTATGTTTAAAATAAACCACATTTTCACTCCTGATTCCTTTTCTCTACTTCATGTTTTTGATATTCACTGTCTCTTTTGTGAGTGACTTTGTTCACTTTTTAAAAACAAGATCTTAGCTGTTTCTTCTCGTCATGAAGATACTAAGTTCAAATTCCTTGGTGTGTCACTATTCAAGGCACTGAGTGACCTTCTTTTATGGTTACTTCATTGCTTTGGTGTCTCTGTCACATTCTTTCCTGTAATGCATCAAAGAACTTGCCACTTCCAAAGAAGCCATGTGTTTCTATTGCTCCAGGTGCTTAAATTTTAGACTTTCTTCCATTCTTTCATTTTAGCATATCCTTGACTCCTCTCTCATGAAAGAATAGTTGAGTCTCTGTTCTATCTTCCATAATTGTTTGAAACCATTCTCTCCTTGGTTATTTTACTTTGCATTTCATTTATTTGATACACACATGTATGTAAAGGTCATAGGACAACTTACATGAAATCGATTCTCTCCTGCTGTGTGAGTCCCAGTGTCAAACTCAAGTCGTCAATCTTGATAGCAAGCTCCTTTATCCACTGAGCCACCTCATCAGCCCTTTTGCTTTTTGTTTGTTTGGTTGTTTTTAGTTTTTGATTTTTAAAAATTATTCCTATATTTTAAGGTTTTTTTTCCCTGTTCTCTCCTTCTTAACTTTCACAAGATATTTTGTATAAGAATAACAAATTGTTTATTGAGGCTGGCAAACCAGATTTGAGACTTAGATAAATATTAAGTAGAAGTTCAATACATTTTCTCTTTTACCCACTTAGCATAACAGATACTCAGTCCTGTTGGTGAGGTCTTTAATGGTAGCATACTACTTTTAAAGCATCAGTGTAAAGGATGCAGACTATTTTGTCAGCCTCGACAGTCTCTGAAGCCTGTCTTGGTGATCGCAGTTTATCAGGTGTTCGGTGTTTCCAGGGGCCTATTATACTTGTAAAGAATATTGTCTACTTATGCTTTATTTCATGTTTCATTTAAAAACTTGGAAATGAAATCACAATCAAATGTTACTATAAATTTGTTTAAATTTTGTTAAACAGCATAATTGAGGCTTGCGCCTAATTCCCTTGAATAATTCACAGATTTTAAATAGTAAATATACAAATACAGTGATTGAAAATCTGTTGTGTTTTATGCTTAATCTCATCCTAAAACGGCAATACCTGCATTATTTCTGTACTTCTTTGTATGCTCTCTTAGGGTACTGTTACATTTATTGTAACATTGTTCCAATACTTAAGTTATGTGGATTTGAGTTTCCCAAAGAAATGGCCAGAGAATAAAATAGCCCTACCTGAATAAAAAGTGAAAGGAATTTCTTCTCAATTGGCAAGGTCATGGGGTCAGGTAGTAAGCTGATTGATATTTGGTAGAGGCATGGGTCTTGGCTGCCTTCTTATGATGATTGGAGCCTGTGCCATCGCTTATGACACTGAGCTTCTTCTCCAGTAAACTTCTCTTGCTATATTAATGTGACTCATATTCTTCTTTTGTACTCTAGTTTCTTACCTTTAGATGAAGAATTCCTTTGGTCTCTTAGTTGGCCAGAATAATAAAACACTGTCCAGTCATGGTGGTATTGTGACCCGAATGTCAATGTTAATGCCTCAACACTTGAATGACAGAGACTTCAAAACATGATCTAGGCAGGGTGTGGTGGTGCATACCTTTAATCCCAGCATTCAGGAGGCAGAGGCAGTTCCAGGATAGCCATGGCTACACAGAGAAACCCTATCTGGCAAAACCAAACCAACCAACCAACCAACCAAACAAACAAACAAACAAAAAACATGATCTAGAACTGGTAGCAGCAACATCTAAAAACTTACTAGAAAATGAAAAGTCTAGGCTGGTGAGATGGGAAAGGCACTTGCAACTGAGCCTAATAACCTGATCCCCAGCAGGAGACTAGAATTGACTCCTGTAAGTTATCCTCTGGCTTCCACACACATGATGTGGTACACAGTGTATAAGCATGCACACATTCATACATTCACACAAAATAAATAAAATGTTAACAAATTAATTAAAAAAGAGAACTGTATAAATTCTCAGATTCTTCTAAATACCAGACCTTCTAAATCAGAAATGCTTGGAATGGGGCCCAGAAATCTGTGTTGGAAAAAGGACTGTAGGTAATTCTGATGGATGCTAAAATTTGATAAATCCATCTGGAAAATAAGAGAATGGTTCATTAATTTAGCCTACCTTGCAGGCTAAAGTGTTGCCCTGAAACACAGTGTTGAACTCAGCCTTCTTGATCAATGTACATGAATACTAGTGCTTTTAACTGTTGGACTACTATTTTATTGGCTGTTGTGGTGGTTTGAAAGAAAATGGCCCTCAAAGGGAATGGCACTGTTAGGAGGTGTGACCTTGTTGGAGCAGGTGTGATCTTGTTGGAGGAAGTGTGTCACTGTGGAGGCAGGCTTTGAGGCCTCATATATGCTCAAGCCACTCCCAGTGAGACAGACCACTTCCTGTTGCCTGTGGAAGATATAGAACTCTGAGGTCTCTCCAGCACCATGTCTGCCTACATGCTGCCTTGCTTTCTGCCATGACAATAATGGACTAAACCTCTGAACTGTAAACAAGCCACCCCAATTAAATGAATGTTTTCCTTTATAAGAGTTGCCCTGGTCATGGTGTCTCTTCACATCAATAGAAACCTGAACTAAGACAGCTATTATATATGATCTTAGTACTGGCAAGTATTTTATCCTTACGTGTAGCCCCTTTATTGAGTCTGTCTCTGAACATATAGATAGAAGTAGGTACATATCCATATTGTTTACCAGCCTTGTTGCTTACTAGGAGAGAGTATTCAGTGTATTGATTCATTTTCCTCATAAAAATCTATTGAAAACCTGAAATAACTATTTGCATTAGTATGGATTCTTCAGTGAAATGAATTAAAAAGTTAGATGACTAGATCATGTGGATAGGAAAGACAGGACTAAGTATAGGAATTGATTCATGGAGGTCAAGAAGTCCCATGACATGTCATCTATAATCTGGAGAACCGTGGAAACTGATGGCATAGTTCATTCATAGTTACAATGCCCAAGGACACAGAGGGAATCCTATATCTCAGAATCAGAATGCCAAGAAATGAAATACTGTCAAAAAACTAAATTTAGACTCTGATACTTATTCAGCCACAGTGTTCAGTCACATATAACCAGAGAAAGATAGCTTGAAGTAAAGATTTCTTGAGATGAAAATGCCCCAATGCTATATTTTCCTGAAGTTATCAGCATCTTCCTTTGTGTACAGACAACTGTGAACCAGTGAGGTAGCCAATAGCAGATTGCAAAATTAGAAGGAATGCTTCAACTGGGCTAGACAGATGGCTCAGCAGTTAAGAGCAGTGACTGCTCTTCCAGAGGTCCTAGGTTGGAGTCCCAGCACCCACATGGCAGCTAGCAACCATTTGTAAGTTCAGTTCCAAGGATTTCCATGCCCTCCTCTGACCTCTGCATGCACATGGTACATAGACATACAGGCAGGCAAAACATCCATACACATCAGATTTTAAAAAGAAGACAACAAAGGCTTTGGGGCAACCAGAATTCTCCCTTTATCAGTGGAATACTCTCTTTCCCTGCCTAAAAACTCAGAATTCACTTCTGTCTAAAATCCTGTTCTTCAATTTGCTACCAATCTTATAACTTAAAGTCGATATACATTATATAGAACACTATTAGGAATTTTTTACTTTTTATTTTTGTAATTTAAATGGCAAGTCTGGCTGGGTATGATGACTGACACCTGTAATCTTATTATGTAGGAGGTTGAGACAAGAGGATTGTTGTGAGTAGAAAGCCAACCTGGGATACAAAATGAGACCTTGTCTCAAAAGTGGTGTGGAGGGCTGGGGAATGTGGGGCAGTGTTCTCTCTCTCTCTCTCTCTCTCTCTCTCTCTCTCTCTCTCTCTCTCTCTCTCTCTCTCTCCCTCCCTCCCTCCCTCCCTCCCTCCCTCCCTCCCTCCCTCCCTCCCTCTCAAAACACAATGTTATGGTCTGGTAAAAGAAGACTTGAGTTCTTGTCTCAGCTCTACCATGCATGTCCATCCAGGTGGATACTCTTTTCTGGTCTATGATCTGCAAGATGATGAAGATATTCCCTTTACTGTCTCTGACATAAAGCAATTTTAAAAGTACAAGTAAGAACTGATATTCTGAGAGGTCATCAGAGCTGAGCATTCCACTTGCATTAACTTAGTACTTTTTTGTGTATGGGGAAGGAAAGGCTCAATCCCCACCTTTCCTCTGAGAATAAGGAAAAGTACTAGACATTTGAGTAGACTCTTGGAGGATTAATAGGATTCTGACAGATATTATCCCAAAGACACAAAATTGCAGGGCTTATTTTACAAAGCTATTTGGTTTGCCTGTAGTCTAGAATGTTTAAAAACAGAGTGAGAAAAGACAGAAAACCACCCCAGGAAGCATTTTGCAGCCAAATGAAAGGAGGCCCTGGAGTGCTGAGCAGCTGAGGCTTGGTGCTGTAGGTTAGTGCCTCCCAGACATTGCATCATATTACACCAGGAAAATAATATTTTATTGTCAGCTGCAGGTACCAGGTGGCCAGAGGGGACTGACCCTACAGCACTAAAGGAATAAAAAGCATTTAATAGCTTGGCACATTGTCAGTGAACAGTTCTGTGCAGCAACAAGGTTAACAAACTTTATGGAAAAGTTTTCTCCTTTCCTCTCTCCAGAGCCTCAGAGTATGTGTGATAGACTCGAGCTCTTTGGATTTTGCACTGGGAGTTGCAGAATAGGTCAGCTCATCACTGCATATCATGTGGACACTAAAAGGGCAATGGATGAGTAGTTTCTAGTGACTAGGAGAAGGGGGTTGGGGAGTGATTAGTCATTCACGGGGTTTTTTTGGGGGGTGGGTGATAAAATGTTCTGGAATTAAATGATAGAGATATTTATGTAACATTGTGAATATTCAACAAAATTGTGAATTATATACTTTAATTTTATGGTATATGAAGTAAATTTTATGGTATATGAGTTGTATGTCACTTTGTAAATAATAGGAAAATGTTATTTATAACTTTACCTAAGTAAGTTTGGTAATGTATGAGATTAATAAGTTCTGTAGAGGATGTATTAAATAAACTGATACCATCAGGTATGGTGATTTGTCTCTAATGAGGAGGACTGAAGTTTAAGGCCAGTTTGGAATACATAGGGAGAAACTATCTCAAAAAACAAACGGTGACTCCCTGGATAAAAGCACCTGCCACCAAGACTGGCGAACTGAGTTCTATCCCTGAGACCCTCATGGTAGAAGGAGATAATTGATTCTTGTATGTTGTCCTGAGACTTCTGCATATACACTGTGGCACACATGCATCCCCATCTACCCACCCCACTCCACCCCCATGCAATCATGGGCACATAAATACATAATACATATATTTTTAATGTTAAAAAATACCAAAAGAGAATAAAACTCTGAATAGCCTTATTTAAAAATATAAATAGCACTATTTAAAATCATTTAATGCCAATTTTAAAACTTCCATTAAGAAAACTCCAGGCATGTATAGCTTCTCTGAATTCTAGCCAGCACCTGAGAAAGAAATCATTCCCAAAATAATGGAAATAAATGCAAAGGATCTAGAATAACCAAGCAACTTTTTAAAAAGAGGAAAGCTGGAAGACCCAACATTCCCATTTTAAAGGCTTGCTATAAAATTTCAGTAAGATATTGTGGTACTGGTATAAGTATATACTTGTGGTACAAGTATAAATAGAGAGAAAGATCAATTGAACAGTAGAGTCTAGAAATAGATGTACATACATTTCATCAATGAATTTTCAACAAAATGCAAAGGTAATTTGATAAAGAAGATAATTTCTTTCCAACAAATTGTTCTGGAACAGCTGGATATGGGGGGGGGCAGGCAAAGAACATGATCCTTTACATTATATACAAATGTGCATCAGATAAATATAAAAGGTAAAATTGTAAGATATATAAAAAAAATAAGGCAGGAAGGCTTTGACTTTGAGGTCAGAAAAGGTTCTTAGATAAGACAAATAAGACAGATAAAACCTTGAAGTCTTTTCTTAAAATGTTAAATTAGTCTTCACCCAGCATTCAGGAGACTGAGGCAAGGAGAATTATAGTGAGTTTTAAACCAGCCTTGACTACAGAATGAGATCCTGTCTGAAAGATGGGGTAGTGGGGAGAAGGAGCCAGGAGAAGAGGAAAGGAAAGAAAGGGTGCTTCATCAAAGTCAAAGACATTTTTCTTTAAACAATATCAATGGCAAAATGAATATAGGCATTTATTGTCAATTAAAATTTTTAAAAACTAATTAGAAGACCAAAAGGCAAGCCAAGGTTGAAATAAAACATTAGTCCCCTTTAAACACACACACACACACACACACGCACACGCACACGCACACGCACACGCACACACACACACACCCTGTGCAGTTTTTGTTAATTCTAAGGATAGACTCTATACAAAACATGTAAAAACAAACTTTTTAAGGCTGACTTTATGTGAATGAGTGTTTTGCCTGCCTATATGTTTTGCCTGTGTGTATGCATGTGCATCATGGGCATGCTGGTACCTACAGAAGTCAGAGGAGGATGTTGGGTCCCATGGTAGTTACAGATGATTATGAGTCACCATGTGGATACTGAGAATCAAACCCAGGCCTTCTGTAAGACTGTCTAGTCTCTTAACACTGATTCATCTCTCTAGCCCCTAGAAATCTTATATAATTCATTAATATGACAAAACATAGAAATGAATCTGAACTCTTAAGATGGCTGAATTTTATTCAACACAAATTATACCTCTATTAAAAAAATAAAACCAGGAAAGGAAGGATGAGCCTGGGGCTGTTCTAATTCTGTGTAAAGGCCTCCCCTTACATACTAAACGAAAGTCTTCAGTTGCTCTCAGAAGTCTGTAGAATAGCCTGGATGGGAATATTTTTTAACTATGTATACACTCCAACAGTCAGAGTACAGTAAATTGGGGTTGCACAGAGTCAGGTCATTTACTTGATTACCTGACTTAATCACCTCCCTCCTTCCATCCTTTGAATGACTACCTCCATTTTCACCAATATGGCCAGCAAAGAAAAGCAGACACCTGAAGAGCTCCATGCCCAGTTCATTTGTACCTTGGAAGCACTTTTTATACCTGCTCATGACCAGCACATTCCATTGTGTATTGTATTTAGGTGGGCAATACAAAGATTCCAGAAAACATTGGATTGTGTGATATGTTCATGTATATGCAGTCTAGACACCTTAAGAGACTATCCAGAAGCTCTCCCTTACATAATTCAACCCTTGTCTTTACTTGTAGTCTTACAGTGTCAGAAGTTAAACAGGCCAAACATGGGTTTTACATAGATGAGAAAACAAAGGCCAGAGCAGGAAACTGTTTTCCTTCCCAGGTTCATATTCTAGGGACAAAGCTAGAGTGTAACCCAAACCTCCAATCTCCTGACCACATTCTCAGAACCACATCCCAGCAGTCATCACTAACAACTTTAGTGTAAGTTTCTGACAACAGTCCTTGGATATTCTGTACTAGATTCTTTGAGTTTTGTATTCATGGACTCCAGAACTACCAGGACTGAGAATTCAGTGTACCTACTTGCATTTTGGATAGGTCTCTGATCCTGATTCACATCAAATTTTAAATACCACTATTGCAGACAGTGCACTAGTGAGAGGATTATGACAAGGCTAGAACACAATCAGATATACTTAAACTACAGAGTCTGATTTGGGGGTGGGATTTGATGCAAGAAGTCTCTGTTCCCAAAGGAACTATTTAGCTGTATTTATGGGTATTATTTGTCTACTTTTCACTTAACTTTGCCCAGTTTTTCCTGGTAACCTTTGCTTAACTCAGTTTTTAATATATGACTTAAATCAGACCATTAAAGGACACAACAGTGGTGTCCCTCAACGCAATGACCTTTGTTTCCTCCAAAACTCAAATGACTGGCAACAGCTTATGTGTTGCTTTGTTAATGGGAGAGGTAATTCCATTAGTGGGTTTTGAGTCCTGTGCAGGAAGGTTGACCTGGTCTTTCAAAAATCAATCTCCTAGAATGCAATGTAATTACTGACAGAAGGTTCTTTGGCTTCCCAGATATGATCTGCTCCCCTTCATATGTGTTCAGTTCACCTGGACTCTCTGTCTTTGATGTGGTGTTATAATAGCCTTGTCTCAGAAAGTTAGCTAGGATTCTCTTCCTGTCTGAAAGTCGTAATGTAGCTCTCCGAGTCATTCAAGCTGGAAAACATGGAGTTTTCTGTATTCTTCTGTAGCCCTCCTATTCAGTTCACTACCAGGATTGGGCATTGCAATCTCTGAGATCTATCCTGGATTCTGTACATTTTGCCCCTGTCCTGGTACAAACTGCCATTATTTCCTCAGTAGTAGTCTAGCTAAGCATATTTACATTCTGTTGCTACTTCAGTTGCTCCAGGCCAGAGTGACCTTTCACAGTTGTAGATAGGAAAACATTGAAAATCATTCTGGTCTCATAATGTATGAATTTTTAAGTATATGTATTAATATGTGAAAATTCCCTTATACCTTTTGTCTTATATTCCTCTCAATGGAAACTATTAGTAATTAGTTTAGAGTGCTTTTTTAAGTATTTGTAAGTTGTGTGTATGTGTTATATACACATACATATGTGTCTATGTGCATATAAATATGAGTATTTATTATAAACAATAACTGTACTTACTGCATTGTTCTCAAGCCTGCATCTTTAGTTGTTAACATATCGATTTATTAATTACTAATCCCTGTTGAGGAATTGTGTTCTGTCAGGTTAAAGTCTAAACTTCATGAAGTGTGTACAAGGCCTGCACCTTCCTTTCCTTTCCTCCTGCGGCCTCTCCCTTTGCTTACTGTGCTCCTGCCGTGACCCCTATGGGCTTCTCCTGGGCCAAGCTTGCTTCTCTCCAGTGCCTTTGCACAAGCTGTTCCCTTCTGCCTACGCTGCTCCCCACTACGTGACACTAATTTCCATGAAGTGGGCTAGTATGTCCTGGGTCCTTCACAACACACATACTCTATCATACCAAGCATCTTATAGACTGTTTTCCATGAATTTTTTACTCCCTTCCCCCACAAAATATGTGGTTATGCTGATTAATAAAATAATTGGGTTAATTGACTCATAGTAGCTTTTCTTAGTTATTAGCAAACACTAAAAAGTATATTGTTCTGTAGAAGAAATCTCATATTTTACTGCATAGTAATATTTGGCACTGAGAACAATTGAGCCAGCATATAAGACCCGTTTTTAAATTTCCCCGAACTACCTTTCTAGCCTTACTTTCAATGATTTCCTTTCCCCATCAATTTCACCAAACCTGGTTTTATGCTTTGAACAGACCAGACTTTTAAATATGCATTCATTCTCATATTCATATATTTTAGATTCTGTGTTCACTAATTATACTACTCACTAAATTTTTGAATCCCTCAAATCAATCTGTACCATGTGCCTGATTATTTGTGCCCCTTGAAAATTCATTTATGGAAATCTAATCCCCAGTATGTTAGTATTAAGAGATGGGCCCTTGGACAGTGATTGAGTGGGTCAGAAGACAAAGCAGTCACAAATGGTAGCCATGCCGTTATACAAAGGCTTGAGAGAGTTTACTGAGCCCCTTTTACATTGAAAGTACTATCTATTATGAACAGGCCCACAACACCCAAACTATTGATATCTTGATCTTGGACTGCCAAGCCTGCAAAACTGTGAGCAATAAATTTGTGCTACAGTCACAGGTATTATGTTATATCAGTGCAAGTGGAGTAAGACACTGCTTTCACAGTCAATCCTAGACTACAAGCACATGTCTAGAGCAGTGGAAAATTAGAGCTAACTGATATGCATTTTCCCTCCTGATATGGAACAAGACAATACCCTGCTTTGTTATTTAACTCTCATACTGCAAATAAATGTTTCTTCATGGTCCATTTAGTACAATGGTTTTGTGTGTGTGTGTGTGTGTGTGTGTGTGTGTGTGTGTGTGTGTGTGTGTGTTTTGTTAGTGATTCTTATGCTTTTTGTTAGTGATTCTATTAAATACTTCCAATGCTGAGGTGTTATGTGTATCTAAGCAGAAGACTGGGATGTGTTTTACTGAGAAAAGAATTATGTTCAATAAGCTTTGTTCATGCTGTTGACCCTGAGTTTTGTGCTAATAAATCAACAATATATATTAAATAAGGTGTCTATGAACAGAAACACTGAGAACAAGGATCATTTTTTTAAAAGTTAAAGAGCTGGTACTTGCCTTTAATCCTAGGACTTGGGAGGCAGAGGCAGGCCAATCTCTGAGTGCCAGGCCAGCCTGGTCTACATAGGAATCCCCAGGACAACCAAGGCTTCATAGCAAAACCCTGTCTCAAAAACAAACAAACAATAAGTGTAAGTACAGACTCACAGAAGCATAATCTTATATTTCCCCTAGAGTAATGATTCAGTAGTCACTAGTTCATTGCACTGACTTTACTAACCATAACTTCCTAGAGTATCGAGTCAATTTGACTCATTCTCTTTGCTTGAAAATTTCTCCCTGTAACATTTTTCTTTCTTTAACTGGTAGAACGTTCCATCTTTTAAGGTCCAACCCAAATATCATCTCTATTGTAAGTTTCCCTGACTCTTCCCAGGCAGAATAGGCTCTGAGAACCCACAAATTTTGTTCATGTCACTGATCCAGCACCAACCTGTATTTAATGAGTTACACTACAGATTGCACCTGCCTGTCCTTTCTGAAGACCATAAGATCTTAAAAAGCCCGACCTAGTAGATTTGATAGATGTGGTGAACTGTTGGAAGAAAGGGAGAGGAAGATTTTTGTAGGTGAGAGAAGTTTAAATGAGAATCTAGCTACCTAAGCCAACAGACCCAAGGAGAGACTTGGCTCAAGAGTAAATTTGATTTAAGACGCAAATTTCATCAGGAGTCATTTCTGTCCTACTGGCCCCCTCCTATCTCCACCTCTATCCCTATGTAGCTTAGACTAACCGAACTTGTGATTATCCTCTTTCCTACTTCTTTACCATACCTGGCACAGGATTCACCGTAGAACTCTGTTCTCTCTGGGTTAACTATTCCTAGGTTGCAAATAGCAATCCCTGAATTCCAAGCCCAAATCACCACAGCTCCCTGTGCATTGATAGAGAGAACTTGTGTTAACATATAAAATGGTGCTGGAGTTGGATCTTAATACCACTGAACTAACTTGGTTGTGTGCTGATTGCCAAGCTAACCACTATGGCTCATTGGAAGTTCTTCCCATACTTTATGGTCTACCCACTATAACCTATAGTTATTGTTGTTTCAAATATAGAACATGAGCTTTTCCTGGATGTCCATTGTGTTTCTGATGTCTGTGAAATGCTACCTCATCCAGGGTAGGTATGACATTACATTAACAGGTTAACTGTCTGAGAGCTTTGGCTTTATTCACTTTTCCTGTTTTTACCAACAGAAAAGCAAACAGATATTCTTTCCTTTTGCTCCTTAATTATGACTATCACTGTTATCTAGTACACTATGAATTCTAAGTACTGTGCTAAATACTGAGATAAAAAGAGCCCTGACCTCAGTGTAACAGTCTCGTGATTAGATAAAGCTAATTCTCGGTTCATCTGGAGCCTGAGAGAACCTTTATAACAAATAAGTCAGGATTAAGTAACTGTACTGCCTTCTCCTGGGGGTTCATGTGCCAGTTAACTTTGTACTGAGAGCTAACACCTGAATTCTAGTCCTGCTATTGTCTTCTATAATCATCAATTAGCTATAAACTTGAATATTCTCCAAAACTCTCTGGCCAGTGTTTCTCAAAGTTTATCAGAAGTTTGTCTCTATCTCCTCAAGCTCTTTTCTGGGCTCTCACTAGACTTCTGGGATAAGAAGATCTGAGGCTGTGATGTTTGTTGGTTGTATAGTATCTGCGCTTTTTTTTTTCCAATTTATGAAAAGGGAAGTATATTTACTATGCCTCACTGGTTTAATAATTAAATATTATAAGGGACAGAAAGTACATGGTATGTTGCATGAGCTCAGGAAATGCTTTCTTTGATTGCCTCAAAGTATGATGTCCCTGGAGTCCAGAGCACTTGAAAGATTCCTAGAAGAACATAGCTTCAGAGCCGTTCTGCTCCCGGGAAGAATTCCTCCAGGAATGTATTCTCTCCATGCTTATACTGGGTATAATAAGACAGAAGACTAGCCTGATATACTTTACACTAAAATAAATTAGTATATAATTGTATTCATAAGTCTGATCAAATCTGCTGTGTCTATGATTGCTTAAAGTAGAATTCCAAACCCTGTCGTTACTTGGAAGTCTGGTGGGGGTAGATTTAGAGTTAGTTATGGTGATTTTTTTTTTAAGGAAAGCAAGGAGATTTTTAAAGATAAAATATTTTGAGTTATATGAATTAGAGTTGATGTATTGAAGTGTGGTAGCCTCTGTTAGGTTTTGATGGACTGTAATCCTAACTTGACAGGCATCTCTTGGCTTATTGGCAGTTTTTGGTTTTACCTTCATCAGAAAGAGGGAAGTTAAAAGGACACACCCATTTCTAGAAGTTATGCAAAACTCTCTTCCAAGAAATGCCTTGCCCTTCTACAAGTTTAGCCACAGGATCTGGAGAAAGATGATTGGAGGCACTGAGAAAATTGTAGTCATCAGCGAAGAGTTCTGTTATCTGGGGTATAGTACCTAAGGCAAGGCAGAAGATTGTGGAGTTTAAGAAATATTTTCAACTGCCAGGGAAGAAAGTACTAGAAGGTTCTGCCTAGCTTGACTATTCAGAAGAACACAGCTCTTGCTTCCAAGAATCTGAGTAATATAGTTAAATAAGGTGTTACGATATCAGATTGTCTTAGTGAACACCATAAGAGGCTGTCCAGGATGGAACAGACTTCAGTCTCTCACCCATTTGTTAAGCACATCCTCCTAGAACACCTTCTACTTCTCTTCCTATCCCTTCTACTTTACCCTAATCCAGGGCTTAGCAAACAGCCCTGTACCACTCTTTGGGAATAGTTTTGTGAATACACGCTAGATCTGTTTACTTGTAAATTGCTGTGTTCATGCTACTGTAGATTTGAGTAGCTGTACCAAAGACTATATGCCCTGTAGTCTGCCCTTTATGGGAAACTTTGTTGATCACTACCCTATGCTGTCTCTTTTTCAGAATTTCCACTATTAAACATTCTCTAATTTTCAGAGAGGTCTAAGAAAATCCTTAGTACTTCAAGAAGAGTTCTGTTTTCTTTGATATAATACTTAAGGAAGAATAGAAGAGTCTGGAGTTTTAGAAGTAGCCTGAACTGGCCATATCCTGTGACCAGATTGGTGCCTAACCTAATTGTCATCAGAGAGGCTTCATCCACCAACTGATAAATGATGCAGACCCACAGCCAAACAGTAGGCAGAGTTTGGGGAATCCTGTAGAAGATGGGAAGGAAGGATTATAGAAACCAGAGGGTTCAAGGGCACCACAAGAAAACTCACAGAATCAACTAACCTGGGCTATAGGAGCTCGCAGAGACTGAACTGATAAACCAGGGAGCCTGCATGGGACTGACCCAGGCACTGCAAATATGTGACAGTTGTGTAGCTTAGTCTTCTTGTGGGACTCTGAACAGTTGGAGCAGGAGCTATCTCCCATTTTTTTTACTGGCTTTTGGAATTCTGTTCCTCATACTGGGTCACCTTGTTAAGCCTTAATACAAGGGGAGGTTCTTAGTCTCACTGAAACTTGATATGCCATGTTTTGTTGATATCCATGGGAAGCTTGCCCTTTTCTGAATAGAAATGGAGGAGGAATGGATGGGGAGGGGTGCATAGGGGAGGTGGGGGGAAAGGGCTGGGAGGAGAGGAGAGAGGGGAAACTGCAGCTGGGATGTAAAATGAATAAATAAATTTATTTTAAAAAGCAAAACAAACAAACAAAAATTTCAGGGCTGAAGCTAAAAGGGCCTTTAGGAAGTTCTTCCTTACAACAAAAGACAACTCCCCTGCAGGAACTAGCCTAGTTCAACTTTAATGTGTGAAATAACCTAAAAAACCAATCAAGTTCTTGTTTCATGTGTAAAGCAGAACACTCATGGGTGATTCCAGGGAATCTTCATTGGAGACTGATATACTAAGATTTTTTTTTTTTTTTTTAGATCCTTCACCATCAACAGAATACTTAAAATGTGATCTAGCCATCCTAAGTCTCAACTGGGGCCTATTTTAATTTTCTAGTTGCCAAAGAGCAATAGGAGGAAGTCATGACCTCGCTCTGCACATTTACAGACATAACCCAAAGGACAGACAGGATCACATGACATGCACTCTGCTCAACGGCCGGAGTGATGCAACTTCCAGGTCATGTGTACCCACGTTTGTGTCTCTGTGGTCTGGGGAATTGTGAAATGCTTTGTTTTCTGACTAGATTTGGGCACAAAAGGAAAACAGTCACTTCTGTTTCATCAGAGCAAGTGGTGATATCTACTTGATTGTAGACACAAATTCTAATTTTATTTTTTTAACAGTGTATTTATCTTATGTACTTCTCTAAGCATTATCTCTTCCTCTCTTTCTTGATTATTACTATTCTATTTATTTATTTCACATACTCATTTTGGTGGTTTTTGAGTTTGGCTTTTCTGTTTTTGTTTGTTTGTTTGTTTTGAGGCAAGGTCTCGACTGTGTCGACAGCTAATGACCCTACTGTCACATTATTCTCATTTAGATTGCCATTTTCTCTGACCATGGAAAGCTATAGCAACAACTTCCAAAACAGATTGGGTTTTGTTGTTGTTGGGTTTTTTGGTTCTTTTTTTCTCTTATTTCTTTCTTTCTCTGGTTCACCTTCCTTGAGCTAGATGAGCACTATTTGACCTTTGAACAAGTAGGTACAGAGCACTATTTAACATTTCTTGCTGCTGTGCACTTGGAGGTGGCCCCCAATACCGATAAAGATGGGGCTTACTAGGGTAGCTCTGAAGGCCTTTCAGGGCCTCCAAGCCCTTCCTTTCCTCCTTTCTACAGTTAAGAGACTCACCGAATTTTCCAAACCTGTCTTATCTTTTTTCCCATGCCCAGGCATTGTTTGTACTGTGTGATCTTTTAAAGAAAAGACTTTCTCCTTTCTTTACAGCCTTCCTGGTTGTTTATAGTCATTCATTTCTCTCTCCTCTGTGTCCCTCCCTTTCCCCCCTTCCTCTCCCTCCCCCCTCTCTGCCTCTGTCTCCAGAAGTTTGAGTTTCTATTTCAGTGATCTGCTAGGACATTGTGTCTCTTTTTGTGATACTTTAAAAACGCTGCTTCTTCTTTTAGGGCTGTACATTATTGCCTTATCTTCCTGAAACTTGATAAATATTTTAAGTCGCTTAAAAGGAATGTTTGTGTCTTGCCTCTCTTCTTTATCCCACATAGCATAGGCCACAGTTCATCTTTGTTTTCACTGACTACTTAAAAACAACAACAACAAAAAAAAAAAACTTGTTGATTCGTCATAAGACAAAAATTTCCACATATTTACATTTTTTTAAAGTTTTTTTTTTTTTTTTTATTTGGAGGGGGATCTGTGTATGTGTTCATGCACATGTGCACAAAAGTGCCCACAGAGGTCAGGGTCAGATCCCCTGGAGCTGGAGTTACAGGGGACTATGTATCACCTTGTGTGTGCTGAGAACCTAACTCCTGTCCTCTGGGAAAGTGACAAACACCCTTAACTGCTGAGCCATCCCGTTCTTTATTTACTTTTTAAATATTTTATAGCTTTGACATTTTACTTTCAAATCCATGATTCATCTTTTGTTACTGTTTTGTTAGCCTATTTGCTTTTCATGGGAGGTCTCCCTGTGTGGGCCAAGTTGGTCCAGAACTCATAATCCTACTTCAGCCTCTTCCTGAGTATTTGGTATTATGGGCATGTACTACCACTCCTTCCCCAGGCCCTTTTTATATGGATTCTCGGTTTCTCCAGCACCATTTGTTGAAAAGGCTGTCTGTCTTCCATTGAATTTCTTTTACACCTCTATCAAAATCAGTGGGGCCAGTAAGATATTTCAGTGGATAAAGATGTTTTTACTAACAAACCTGGCAACCCAAATTTTATCTCCAGGCCCGTGATGGAAGGAGAAAACCAACTCCTACAAGTTGTCCTCTGACCTCTACACTTGCATTGTGGCACACATGCCCCCCCCAAATAAATGTAATATAGAAGTAAATAAAAATCAGTGGGTATGTCATGTGGTTCTAGTTCTCGGTTCTCTGTCTTGTTTCCTTGTTCTGTATGTTTGTAGCTCTCCTCCAGTACATATAGTCCTGATTGTTAGAGCTATAGAACATTTAAAATACATTCACTGCGCTGGAGAGATGACTTAGTGGTTCAGAACACCGCCTGCTCTTTCAGAGGACCCAGTTTCAATTTGCAGCATCAACATGGTAGTTCAAAACCATCCACAACTCCAGCCAAGGGCACCACACACATAAACACACATGGTACACAGACTAAAAACACTCATAAAATAAATTTTTAAAATATAGTGCCCTGAGTCTATCCATTTTAATCTTCTTTTCCAAAATTGTCCTATCTATTTTTATCCTCTTTTCTTTCCATGTATACTATAGAATAAGCTTGTCTAGATCAACAAGCTTTGGGATTTTTATAACTATTGTGGTAAACATGTGTGTGTGTGTGTGTGTGTGTGTGTGTGTGTGTGTGTGTATGTGTGTGTGTGTTGGAAGATGTACTGTATTGATTCTTCTAATGTGTGGTATACCTGTTGAAACATTTAGGACTACTTTGACTAATTTTATCAACATTATATAGTTTGTAACATATATGTTCTGCATGCACAATGTTTTGTTAGATTTATACTTTTCATTTTTTTTAAGTGATTATAAATGATCCTGTGTTGTTGCTTTTTTTTTCTTTTTTCCTTGTTTTTGGTGCTGAAGGTTGGACCCAGGGTCTTATTCATGGTAAACAAGCACTCTACCATTGAGGTATCCACCCAGCTCCAATGTATATTTTTTTATTGTCTATGCTAACATTCATTGCTAGACTAGAGAATAAGTAGTCTAAAAGTAAATAGATTTTTTTTTACTTATCTTGTATCCTGTGACCACCATGTTCTCAGAATTATTTTGCAATTATTTGTGGATTTTCATCATAAATAATCATGTCATCTGAAAATAGGACAGTGGTTTTCTTTTCTTTTGTCTTTATCCTTTTTCTGGTCTGTGTGTTTCTTATATCTGTTTCCTCCTTTGTCACATGACTAGAACTTCCAGCATGGTGTTAGAAGTGATTGTCTTTGTCTTGCTTCCAATTTTGTTGGTCTTTCAGAATTCACTGTAATCTATAACATTAGATACTGATCTTCTTATGCAATTTATCAGATTCAACAAATTCAACTATATTCTTGTCTTCTGAGTTTTTAAAATGAATGCATATTCTTTTCTGCATTGATGCAACATTGTTTTCAGCTTTAGCCTTTCTATATGGTGGGTTATGTTGGTTAATTTCAAATATGTCTTACATGTACAAATCAGCTCTACCTCCTCATACTAAGCCCCACTTAGTTACCTGGCTCTTTGGATTACTGAATTGCATTTAAGTCCGTAATCCACTTTAATTTTTTTTCAAGATTTTGTGTATATGATAACAGTCCTGAAAAACTTTCTTTTTACAGAATATTCAGGACTTGTGTTTCCATATTGTCTTTGCATTTTGTGTTAGTAATCCAAGAGTAATTTTTCATATCTGTGTCATGGGCATTTTCAGCTAAAGCTCCCAAACCTCTTCATAAATATTTATTATGTGCCTGCTCAGAATGAAAGGGCAGAGCTAAAGAACTCAAATCATGGAGATTCCAACACATACTTTTATCTTGTTCTCTTTTCTGTGATCCTTTTGTGTACCTTTCTTATTTTCTGTTATAAAAAGTTATTTTTAAATTACACCTAGTAAAATGAATAAATTATGTACTCATTGAATGAAAAAATGCCAATACATTTTTATATTATACAGTGTATAATATAAAGTGTACAAATACTATGGTACATTGAAAAGTAGGTTTAATAGGTCAGCTGCTGCTTGAGTTAAGTATTCCCTTCAGTGCCTGTCTCTCTGGAAAGGGCTGTCCCTACATCATTGATGTTCAGGTGCAAGTATGAACAAATATACAGACACATCTCAAAAAGAAGAAAATGATGTTTGCCATAGGTACTTTAAGAGCTTCCCAGGTTCTCCTTCCAAGGAAGTAGTATAGGCCAATAAACGGCTGCTTACAAAATGCTGATGTATTCATATATGTGTACACACACACACACACACACACACACACACACACACACACGTATACTCACTCTATATATAGCTGTATACAGCACCTACTGGATACATCTATACAAATATACAGAGTTTCACAAACAATGGCCGGGACAAGATTTTATGTGACTATAATTAAATGTCTGTTATTTTTATTTTTCCTCAATTTTATTATATATGGTAATACCTCAATTTTAATTTAATCTAAGGCTTATCAGACCTCATGTATAGTTCCCTTGACCAATTAAGTGCCATAAGGACTTTATGCTAGAAAGCAATCAAGTAATGAACATATTTATTGATTGCTATTTAGGTGCTAAGCAGTATTCTAAATACTGTGACTATAGCATGGGAGTAAGGAGGTGCATTGGTTACTTTTGTATTGCTGATAAAAACACCTTGTCCAAGGCAGTTATAGAAGAGTTTGTTTGGGCCTATGATTCAAGAGGGATAAAAGTCCATCATGGGGGAAACATGGCAGCGAGTGACAGACGTGGTAGCAGCAGCAGACAGCTGAATGCTTATCTCTTCAGACACAAGCAGAGAGATCAGACTGGGGGTGGGGCAAAGCTGCAATCTCTCAGAGCCCACCCCCACTGACACACTTCCCCAGCAAAGGTACACCTCCTAAACCTCCCAGACAGTACCACTAACTATTTCTGAGCCTATGGGGAACACTTCCATTCAAAACCCTGCAGAAGGGAAAAGAAATGAGAATGAAAGGTCCCTGTGCTGGTGGCAGTTCCATTCTGGGAAGTGAATGCAGACAGTCCACAGAAATGGTGTGAGTGCTAATAAGACCAATGACACCAGTGAAACCCGAGGAGGAGAAAGAAGAATGTGAGTGCTTGCTAGGAGAGGAGGGGCGGGGGAGCAGCTTCTCAACAATGTGACGTGAGGATACACACTTGAATAAAGAATAAGGAATGGGAACACTGGGAGAAGGCACGTGTGTCCAGAAAGAACAACTAAAATTAAGAGCCTGAGGCAGGTATGTGCCTGGCAGTGTTTAAAGCCAGTATGACAACAAAATGGACAAGATTGAAGTGTGATAATGACAGGAGGTTCAGGCATACCAGGCTATGTTTATGAATAAGGGAAAAGAGAACACCAGCCCTTGGTCCAATCCTCAGCACCATGAAGAGGGAAAAAACAAGAGGGGGAAAGCAACTTATTTAGGATCACAGTTTAGAGGTTTCAGTTAGTCCTGTTGTTTTAAGCTGTAGTAAGGAAGTACCTTATGACAGAGACACGTGTTAGAGCAAGCTGCTATCTTTGGCCAGGAAGCAAACAGAGAAAAGAAGAGAGTCCTGTAGTCCCTTCAAAGTCATGTCACCAGTGACCTAAGTTCTCTCTCTTGGCCTTATTCCTTAAGAATTCTACAACCTCCCAAATAGCATTACAACCTAAGACCAAAGCTTTGGAATTATCCAAGAGCCAAATTGTAACTTAGGCTAAGGGGCCATCATAAAGGAAATTGGTTTTTACTCTGAGTGGGTAGACAGTGATTTCATGCAGAGAAGTACAGCCTACCTTGATTTACATCCTATCCTGCTTTCTGACCTCACTTTTGTGAATAGATTGTTGAATGGAATCATAAAGGGTATAAAAATCAATGCAATTATGGGGTAGTGAGATGGTGTTTTTGCTGCCAAGCCCAGTGACCTGAGGTCAATTCTTAATAGGAACATAGTAGAAGGGGAAAATTGACCCCAGCAAGTTGTTCTCAGACACATACATACATACATACACACACACACACACAGTAACGTGCACACAGTTCATACATACAGACACATAAACACACAATGAAATTAGAGAACACCAGGGAAGATAAGGAACAGATATTTTGAACTCTTTCACTGACAGAATTTGCCGATAGATTAAATATTGAATATGAGAATAGTTGCCTTTGACATAGGAAGGATGTTATAGCCATAATTAAGATGGGAAAGATTGTAGGAAAAAAATGAGTCTGAGGAATATTAGAAGGCCAAATTTTGGAGGTAGATAAGAGTTGAGACAGAGTCTCATCTTGTATACTAGGCTGGCCTGGTAGTCACTGTGTCAAACTGGCAACAACCCTGTCTTAGTCAAATGCTGAGATGACAGATGCGAGCCACTATGGCTGGCTGGAAGTTCCATTTTTAACATACTAGGTTTGAAATGCTTAATAATGGAGAGTTGGGCATAGGACTCGGGTTCCTCAGATAGGGTTAGGCTGGGGGCTGACATTTGGAAATTGCAGCAAGTAGATGGCTTTGATCCAATGGTGGGTGTAGAAACAATCTATCTGAGAACTGAGCATTGGAACATTCTAGGGCTTAGAGAATAGGGGAAAAAAACAGCAATGGGATCTGGAAAAGCAATACCAAGTGGGAAATTGAGAGTGAATGCCAAAGCCTATCAAGAAAGTGTGTCAATGAAGGTGGTACAATGAAGGTGTGCCAATAATAGACTACTGTAAAATGTTCCTGAGAGATCACAGTGAGGCTCAAGAACTAGTTAGCAGCACTGGAGTCTTCACAGCCTTTGATAAAGTATCCCAGAAGTAGTGGGGAGCAGCCCAATGAAAGTACCTTCATATGGGAAAAGACAAAACCAATAAGCACAGTTCTATAGAAATTGAAGCTTAACTTAAGAGGAATTGAAAATTAGCCCTAGTCAAAGATGAAGATGGAATCATGACACCTTTTACCTTTTTCCTGAGATAGTGGAAATGATTCTCGCAGGGAAGGATGAAGCCACTTCTGTGGAGAGGGCACAGTTGTTGAAGCGATGTTCCAGGTGGGTAAAAGTGTATGTGCCTAGGGAAGAAGGCTGCTATAAATTATTAAGAGAGCTGCCTGTACTCTCCAGTACCAGAGAATGTGGCTGTGGAGGCAGGTGCATTGGCAAATGTGGCACCGGATCTCTTTTGATTGTATTTCCTCATGAAGTTTTGGAGATTTAAAGAGAGATCAGAGATTGTTGACAAAGAGCACGAGAAAGTCCTGGACTAGGTCAATAAGATGGTTGGGCATTGTGAGTGGCCTGTGTGAAGGCCCAGGAAAGGCAATCTGCAGCAAGCTATTCTACTTTCCCTCTACCTTGCATAGCTATTATCACGTGAGGACAGGTAGAGTAGGCAGAACACTAGACTTAGCTGGAGGTTGTGGTTTTGCCAAGTAAACAAGAGAAATGGAAAGAGAAGCAAAGAAATTATAAGGAGGGATCAAGAGTGTTGATTACTGAAGAGATTGAGGACAAGGATAAAAGGGGAGTGTGAAGTATTGGTAGAATTAATATAGCTCCCTGAAGGTTGAAGGAATTGTGATGATGATAATAATAAATTATTGACATTTATAGTACTCTGGTTCATTTGCATTAAAAAACCCTCTCATAAATAGGGTAGATGGTGATAGTGATGGTTATGATTCTCATTTTGTAAATAAGGAAAGATCCAAAGAAATAAGTAACTTAGTTGAAAAATCATGCAATGAGTCTGTAGTAGAGCTCAGACTCAACCCAAAGCTCTGTAACTGTATTTAGTTTTTGGTTGTTTAGGGGTTTATTTTTTATCACTGTGTATCAATTCTGCTCAGAGTTTATTCAGTCATGTTGAAGAGATACAGTGTAGAAGACAGCATAAAAACATATGTAGTCAAGTTTTAAATTCCATAATATGGGATAATATAAGACATTTTTTTATTCAGTACTAGAGAGCACTTGACATGAGCAAGTAACTACCACGAGTCTTAGGAAAACTATGTCAATAAATAGGACTGAAGGGGAGGGGGAAGGCCCTAAAGGTAGATACTCAGAGAATTTCCACAAAGATTTCTCAGCAGTGATTTTTCAACGACATCATGGTTTGGTAACGGGCATACTGTAGGAAATTAGGAAATTTATTTTTCTGCTACCTTGGTATAACATTGTTGCTTTAACTCACATTGCCTTAATCTGTAAGCTGAGATTTTTATGGCTTTGCAAGTGCTCCCTAGCCTGACATTTTATGAGTATGTATCTAGTCTAAAGGAGTAGTTGCACTACTCCTGTACTAACATGTTCTAAACCCATCTTCCATTATTGAGTTGAGGAATCTGAAAGGGAAATGTAGGCCATGAGTACCTGAAGGGTCCAGCAGTCCCTAAGTTAATAGGTATGAGTCTAGGGGGCAGCAACTGAGATTTCCTGGCTCTTGTGTCCCAGAATAAAGAACTGGACTAGCAACACAAGGATAGTGATAGAAATAGAGACAGTTTATTAAGAAAAGAAAGGCACACTGAGAATGAAGTGGGCTAGAGAGCTGGCACAGGTCCCAGGCCCTCTGGCCTTGACAGTCTGGATTCTTTATAGGTAACATATAACACTCTCCTTCCTCATTTAGAGAGCTTAAGGTTTAGGCATTTGTTTTTTGTTTTTCTTGTTAGGAAATGCTCTTGTTTTATTACATGTAGCCAATGTCCAGAGGTTCCCAGTCTTCCTTTGTCAACGGGCTTCTTTTATATGGTAATCTTAATTATTTAATTACATATTTATTTGCTGGAGCACAAATACTATGATGTGTATGTGGAGGTCAAATGATAACGTTCATACCTTGTGGGTTTTAGGGATTGAGCTCAGATCATTAGGCGTGGTGGCAGGTACCTTTATCCACTGAGCAGTCTGGTGGGTCCCTCACATGGTGATCTTGGAGCCTTTCTCTGCAGGCCCTACCCTGTCATAACCATCCTCAATGGATGGTATGTGAGGACCTGCTAAAAGCTCTAAGATAACTAATGGCATTTTCTCCTTCTTTCTGTGTCTCTGGTGATTTAGGCCTGGAAGAAACGCTGGTTTATACTGCGGAGCGGCCGGATGAGTGGCGACCCAGATGTTTTAGAATACTACAAGAACGAGCACTCCAAGAAACCCCTGCGGATCATCAACCTGAACTTGTGTGAGCAGGTGGATGCAGGCCTGACCTTCAACAAGAAAGAGCTGCAGGACAGTTTTGTGTTCGATATCAAGACCAGTGAGCGTACTTTTTACCTGGTGGCTGAGACAGAGGCCGACATGAATAAGTGGGTCCAGAGCATCTGCCAGATCTGCGGCTTCAATCAGGCTGAGGAGAGCACAGGTATGAGAGCAAATACAGCTCTTTCCCTGAGGACTCTACCAAGACCTCAGGTTCCTCCAGATAGGAAAGCTGGCCCTAGTTAAGATTTCTTTTTTGGCACAAGTGATTGGCAAATGGGGAGAGTATAACAGAGTTGACCTGATATAGAGAGACTCCTGGTTCTAATACTGCTCAAATGGAGAATCAAGAAAGGTGAGGGTCACGATGATGCTAATGATGTTTCAGGTGTCTTGATGCTTCCAGCATTTGTCAGCTCACAACCATTTCTCCCACTCCCTGTTTAACACACCTTGCCACCTGTCAGCCATGCCATAGGAAAGATCTCCCTTGGATCACACCTCTGGACCATTTCTATCTGTTCTGCTCCATCTATTTCAGACCATCTTACAATTTACTTGCTTGTTTCTTAGGCATCCTTTTTGGTTATTGATATATAATCTCGTGTTCCTTTATATCCACTTGAGGACAGATAAAAGGATGAAATGCTGAATTTATGTTTGAGTTTTGATAGCCCTTTGTTAAAAAGTACCTCAACTTGTGTATTTATGTTTTATGTGTGGGAGGAGTGTGAATACACATTCATGCACATTTAGCAGCCAAAGGAGCATTGGTTATCTTCTTCTATCACCCTCTGCCTTATTCATTGATATGTAAATATCTTTTCTTCTTAAAAAAAAATCTTCCCACTATTTTCAGAACTTGCTAGTATCTCATATTTGTAAGTCATAACTGTGACTTTTTAATTACAAAAGTTTTATGACCACTATAACAATATCCCTAAGCACAGTCTCTTTTTTTGTAGGTTTTTTTTAATTATTAAGAGATTTTCTATTCATTTTACATACCAACCACAGATTCCCCTCTCCTCCCTCCTCCCACCCCTCAGCATTCCCCTCAACCCACCCCCATTCCCACTTCCTCCAAGGCAAATTCTCCCATAGGGAGTCAGCAGAGCCTGGTACATTCAGTTGAGGCAGGTCCAAGCCCCTCCTCCCTGCACCAAGGCTGCAAAAAGTGTCCCACCATAGGCACTAGGCTCCAAAAAGCCAGTTCATTCACCATAGATGGTTCTGATCCCACTGCCTGGGGGCCCCCTAAACAGTTCAAGCTAAACAACTGTCTCGCCTATCCAGAGGGCCTAGTCCAATACCATGGGGGCTCCTCAGCTATTGGTCCATAGTTCATGCGTTTCCACTAGTTTGGCTGGTTGTCTCTGTATATTTTCCCATCATGATCTCAATGTCCCTTGCTCATAGAATCCTTCCTCTCTCTCGTCAGTTGGACCCCTGGAGCTCGGCCTGGCACCTGGCTGTGGATCTCTGCATTTGCTTCCATCTGTCACTGGATGAGAGCTCTATGATGACAGTTAGGGTATTCAGCCATCTGATCACCAGAGTAGGCCACTAATCTTCCCACTAATTTCAGAACTTGCTAGTATCTCATATTTGTAAGTCAAAACTGTGACTTTTTAATTACAAAAGTTTTATGACCACTATAACAACATCCCTAAGCACAGTCTCTGAATAAAATGCAGCAAGTATCTGCATGCATGTAATATTTTTAGCATTAAATGGTGTGGTTGCCTCAGTAGCAAAATAGAAAAGGAGATTGACCCAGATTACCTTGAATGACTTACGATCTAGGAAAGTAGGACAGAATGCATTTCTTGTCAGAAGCAGTGTGTTGGGCTCACAAGAAAGAGCCTCAGGTAAAGATCTGCTGCACAAGCCTGACAGCCTGGACTCTGTCTCAGAGACTCACAGGAAGAAAGAACTAGCTCACAGGAATGTCCTCTAGCCTCAAACCCACTGTGGCATTCATAATAACAGTAATTATTAGTTGGTTATCATTTTGTGGTGTTGGAAACTACACACAAAGCCTTTGTGTCTAGGTCAGAACTACTACTCAGCTGTAGCCCCAGCCCTTATCATTTTTTTCTACAAAGTAAGTATAATTTACACAGATCTAGAAATAATTCAAAGGTTCTTATTCTTCATGTTAAATTCTATCATGCAAAATGATAGCTTAATTCTTTAAGTAAATGATACACAGGTGATAATTCAAGTTTATAACTCATAAATCACAGAAAAACACTTTAATTCCTTCTACTATAACCGATTCAAGAAGATATGAGGTTATGTTTACATCACTGAGCTGGCTAGTAATGAACATTTTACTAGTTTATTTTATAGTTCCAAACCATTACCATGTAATTTGAAATGTTAACAATTTAAATGTCTAAATATTCTAAATAGCAAACACCTGTTAGCAGTGTGCACTAAAACATTCGTGGTTATCATAAACAGTGACTGTTCATACCAAATAATTAAATGTAAAATATCATACCAGGTCCTCTCAGAGAAACACAGAAATAATGCTGAAGGTCTCACTGTTGTTGCTGTTAATTTATAATTTGGAAGAATGAAATAAAAGCCAGAAGTCAGAAATGCATGACTAGATAGTTACAGTACAGTGCAGTTAGTGAGGTCCTTGCTCAGAAAACTGGAAAACAGCTCCCAGAACAAACAGCCAAGGGTCTGGAAGAGGAGAAGATGGTTCCGTCGGTCAAGTATTTGCTTCACAAGCGTGAGGACCTGCGTTCAGTGCACCACGTAAGGAGCTGATGTGGCAGCAGTGCTGCCGAGAGGGAAGGGAGACCCCTGAAGCCTGCCGGCAGGCTAACCAGCCTGGCCAAATCAGTGAGAGGCCCTGTCTCAAAACGATGAGGTAGACGGTGACCAAAGAAGACACCTAACAGCAACCTCTGCTCTCCACGTGTATAATGTGCACACCCATTTACATGGATGCATGTGCAAACACACACACACACACACACACACACACACACACACACACACATTTGGGCATGGTGGCTCATGACTTTAATCTGAGCACTCAAGAAATTAAGGCAGGAGGATTGCATAAGTTTGAGGCCAGCTTGGGTAACAAGAGTTAGACTTGTCTCAAAAATCAAAAAGAGGCCAGGGACAAAGCTCAGTGAGTCAGTCCTGATGACCTGAATTCAATCCCCAGAACTCAAGCTGGATATGACATGGAGCATCTATAATCATAGCACACCTATAGGAAATGGGACCCAGAGATAGGAGAGTCATTTGGAAGCAAACAGCTTGCTAGCCTAGCATATGAACCTCTGAAATGGCAGAGTGAGAGGAGGGAAATTCACACACACATACACACGCACTCTCAAAACAAGTTTTGCCTCAAGAAACAATCCCTATATGCAAGGCTCAGGGAACATCACAGAAGAGGTGGGGTAGAAAGATTGCAAGAGCCAGAAACCAGAACATCTACTTCAAGATAGTGTCTTCTCTATATGTCAGGAAAGCTACAGCCATAAAATCTCAACAACATGGTCACCTAAACAAGGCCTGCATAGTGATAGCACATGGTTGACATGCCAGCAGGGATGGGGGAAACCTCACAAAGCCCCAACCCTAAATGAAAACTACAGTTAAATAATGACCACAGCAAAAAGAAGAATCAGTCTTCCCCAGGGATGAGCTCCCTAGTTGGTTATCTATTATAAAGTGGTCAGCCCTAAAAATATATGCATATGAGTAACACTAAATGGACTCAGCAAGTTGTATTTATATTTATACACACACCCATAACAATAATTAAAGAAAATGGGGGTTATAAATTTGAGAGAAGGGGTAGAGAATCACACGGGAAGAGTTGGAGGGAGAAAGGGGGGAAATGATATACCAACTGGGGCTGGGCACCCCCAGTCATTTGTTCTCTTCACTTTGAAAAGTTGTAGCTTTCTACAGTGTTCTCTGTTTACTACAAAAAAAAAGTTCTTTAAATGAGCACTATACTTATCTGTGGGTAAAAGGATAAGTACTTAGAATGCAGTTAAATTTATGCTACTTTGGCTGGGCGGTGGTGGTGCACACCTTTAATCCCAGCACTTGGGAGGCAGAGGCAGGCAGATCTCTGTGAGTTCAAGGCCATCCTGGTCTAGAAAGTGTGTTCCAGGACAGCCAGGGCTACACAGAGAAACCCTGTCTCAAAAAAACAAACAAAATACATTCACACACACACACACACACACACACACACACACACTAGTTTGGAAAAGTGGCAGTATTAAGTTCTCTAGGTTCTATGGCCTCACCAGCCATTTGTAGTTGACTAGGCTCACAGTACCAAGCATGAATTCCCTCTTAATGAGTGGGCTTTATGTCCAGTTAGACAGCTGTTGATTGCCCTCAAGATATAAGTGCCACTATTGAACCTTTGGGGATACCTTAACCTGTCATATCTGGGTAGGACTGTGGTCTTCGCCAGGGTTTTGGTTGCTGTGAAGAGACACCATGATCATAGCAACTCTTTTTTTTCTTCTTTAAACAAATTTATTTATTTATTTATTTTACATTCTGGCTGCAGTTTCCCTCCTCTCCTTCTAGTCCCATCCCTCTGTTCCAAACCCCCAATGCACTCCTCCTCCATTTCTGTTTAGGAGAGGGCAGGTCTCTCATGATATCAATAAAACATGGCATAGCAAGTTGCAATAAGGCTAAGCACCTCCCCATGTATTAAGGCTGAGCAAGGTGACCCAGTATCAGGAGTAGGGTCCCCAAAGCCTGTAAAAGAGTGGGAGACAGCCCCTGTTCCTACTGTTAGGAGTCCCACAAGAGGACCAACCTACACAACTGTCATATATATGCAGAGTGCCTGGGTCAGTCCCATGCAGACTCTCTGGTTGTCTGTTCAGTCTCTGCGAGCCCCTATGAGCCCAGGCTAGTTGATTCTGTGGGTTTTCTTGTGGTGTACTTGACCCCTCTGGCTCCTACACTCCTTCCTCCCCATCTTCTGCAGGATTCCCCAAACTCCACCTACTGTTTGGCTGTGGGTCTGCATCATTCATCAGTTGGTGGACGAAGCCTCTCTGATGACAATTAGGTTAGGCACCAATCTGGTCACAGGAGATGGCCAGTTTAGGCTACGCATCCACTATTGCTAGGAGCCTTAGCTGGGGTCATCCTTATAGATTCCTGGGAAAGTCCCTTGAGCCAGATTTTTTACCTGACCCTGAAATATCCCCACTTTCTAGTAGTCTCTTTCAGTACTCTCCCCCTCCATCCCTCCCACAACCTGATTGCTCATGTTCCCCATCTGCCCTCAGTCCACTCAGGAAATCTTTTTCCCCTTCTCAGGGAGATCTAGGTGTTCCCCCCATGAACCATCCTTGTTACCTAGCCTCTCTGGGGGGCTGTGGATTGTAGCATGGTTATCCTTTATTTTACAGCTAATATCCACTTATGAATGAGTACAACCATGTTTGTCTTTCTCAGTCTGGGTTATCTCACTCAGGATTAAGTTTCAGAGGTTTAGTCCATTATCATCATGGCAGGGAGCATGGCAAAGAACAGGCAGACATGGTGCTGGCTACATCTTGATCAGAAGGCAACAGGAAATGGTCTCAGACAATGGTCATTATCTTGAGCATAAGAAACCTCATAGCCTGCCCCCACTGTGGCACACTTCCTTCAACAAGGCCACACCTACTCCAACCGCACCTCCCAACAGTGCCACCCTATGAGCTTATGGGGTCAGTTGCATTCAAACTGCTACAACTATCGATTGTTTCCTCCTGGGCAGCTTGCATAGCACCTTCTGGCACTGTAAAAGCTAGTCCTTGGGCAGGAGGCTGCCAGGCCTTCTCTGGCTCAATTCTAAGTCCTGTGTCTAAAGTATGTGGAGTCTTCAGAAATAAGCGCTTATCTTTAAATTCTGGGAGGTAACCAAGGGCAATGGCAGTAGCCTATGTTGTTTGATGAGTTTCTTGGACTCCCCTGAACAGCAACTCAAAACAAGGTTTCTTATGCTCGGTACTAAGGTCTTTTTTAAATAGGCTATGGTTCTTGAGGGAATGCAGTATCACCCTAAGTGGCATAACTTTATTTAATGTATACACACATGAACACATATATTATATCATATATGTAATTTTAGGTAAACATAAAATAATATGATTTTCAGGACTGGAGAGACGGCTCAGTAGTTAAGAGCACTGGTTGCTCTTCCAGAGAACTTGGGTTTCATTTCAAGCATGCACATGGCCACTAACCAACAGTCTAACTCAAGACCCTCTTCTGGTCTCCATAGACATTGCATGTTGCACAGACATACATGCAGACAAAACACCCATACAGTCCTGAGATGATAGACATGTATCACTGCACCCAGCTTTTTAAATGGGTGCACTCAACCCAAACTCAGGTCCTCATACTCATACTCATACTTGCAAAACAAACACTTTACTGAATGAGCCCTCTCACTCGTCCTGTTTTCTCTCACCCTTAGGTTATTCATTTTGGTCACTGTTCCCACTACTGTACAGAAGCATTTTAGTTATTACATTTGAGGTAAAAGTCAAGTCACAGTCTTCTGTCTGTGAACAGCCAGTCCCCAGTATCAGTTACTGAGGAAGCTGTCCTTTCTCTAGTATATGTTGTTGGTGCCTTTGCTGCCAATTAGGTGGATGAAGATATGAGTTTGGTTTTGGGATCTCTAGTCTATTCCATTGGTCTGTGCATCTGTTTTTATGCCAGTATCACGTTGTTTGGGTTCCTATGGCTCTGTAGTATGACTGGTATTGTAATGTCTCCATTTGTTCTTTTTTTTTTCAAGATGGCTTTGACTATTTAAGATTCTTTTTCTAGTTCTGTAAAGAATGCCTTTGATATTTTGATGGGAATTTCATTGGATCTATAAATTGTTTTAGGTAGTATGAATATTTTAACTATTAATTTATCCAAGCTTTGAATATGTGCTCATGTATTTGTATTTTTGTGTGTCCTCATTAATTTCTTCTTTGGTGTTCTTTAATTTTTCATTTAAGATGTCCTAGGTTTTTTTTTTATTTTTAGAGTCTTTGGAGCTGTTTTGTAGGATTAGTAGTGATCATGAATGAGATTGCTTTTATGCCTTTGGGGTGACCTTAATTCATAATAACATGTTAGATATTTTACAAATAACTAGAAGGAGGGATAATTAAAGGTTCCAAACATAAAGGAATGATAGATAGATGGAACTATTAATTATCCCAATTTTATCAATAAGTAAGGAATGAGAATGGGCAATGTTTAGAGGGTGACAGATAAGTGACTATTTTGTCAGAGTTAAGTGTTTGTTTATTAATAATAATAATAATTAATTCCCTTAACAGCAGGCATAATGGTCCAAAACTGTAATCCTAGCCCCTGGGAGGCAGAGGCAGGAAGACTGAGTTAAAAGCCAGTCTGGGCTGTATAGTGAATTCAGGTTCTCATAGGCTATACAAAGCAAGACTGTCTCAAAAAGAGAATAAAAATGAAAAGTAAAATAAAAGATATATTCCCTTAAGCCTTGAGTTTTTTTGTTTTGTTTGGAACAGGATCTCAAGAGTGGCCTAAGTTAGCCTTGAATCTACTATACAGCCCAGGCTGGCCAACCTCCAACTCTCAGACCTTACTGCCTCAACTCTCAAGTGTTAGGATTAGGCAGGTGCCACCATGCTCAACTTTAGCTTCTAATCATCATCATTATTATTATTATTTTAATACAGGTATTTACTCTGTCACCATAGCTGGCCTCAGCCTTCCAAGTACTGGGATGGCAGACATGTGCTGCCACACCTTCATTTAGCTTCTTTTTGAAGATAGATTATTTTATTAGATGTCTAGTGGTTTTAGTACCAGAGCAGAATCATAGTTGTCTCTGATAGAATTGGGGTTCTTTTTGTGATCTTTCTAAGAAGAACAATAGGCTTCTCTTTCTTCTCACAGGAGACTCTAGTATGCTACAAGATCAAGTTACATAGTAAGTTATATTTTAATTGAGTAGCTGTTTCTTCTTAATTTATTATTATTATTATTATGGGAGAGGACATGAGCCAACTTTGTGCAGTTGATTCTCTCCCTCCACCTCTCCATGGACTCTAGGACTCATGTCATTGAGCTTGCATGACAAGCACTCTCACCTGCTAAGCCATCTCACCAGCCCTTCAGTAGTTAAGTGGATTATAGCTATAAAACCCAGGAAGTGCCCCTAGAACACAGCTGGGGCTTGGGGGGAAGCAGGAAGTTATCATCTGACCAGGAAGTGCCCCTAGAACACAGCTGGGGCTGGGGGGAAGCAGGAAGTTATCATCTGACCAGGAAGTGCCCCTAGAACACAGCTGGGGCTGAGGGGAAGCAGGAAGTTATCATCTGACCAGGAAGTGCCCCTAGAACACAGCTGGGGCTGAGGGGAAGCAGGAAGTTATCATCTGACCAGGAAGTGCCCCTAGAACACAGCTGGGGCTGGGGGAAGCAGGAAGTTATTATCTGACCAGGAAGTGCCCATAGATGACAGCTGGGGCTGAGGGGAAGCAGGAAGTTATCATCTGACCAGGAAGTGCCCCTAGAACACAGCTGGGGCTGGGGGGAAGCAGGAAGTTATCATCTGACCAGGAAGTGCCCTAGAACACAGCTGGGGCTGAGGGGAAGCAGGAAGTTATCATCTGACCAGGAAGTGCCCCTAGAACACAGCTGGGGCTGAGGGGAAGCAGGAAGTTATTATCTGACCAGGAAGTGCCCATAGATGACAGCTGGGGCTGAGGGGAAGCAGGAAGTTATCATCTGACCAGGAAGTGCCCATTGATAACAGCTGGGGACTGATTATCATCTATTTTTGCTCGAGCCTGTATCATTTAATCACTCTATTTCTATTGTCTTCCTTCTTTCATCTTTCCCTCCCTGCCTTCCTCTCTGTCTTTCTCCCTCAGTTTCTTTCATTTTTCCTCCCTCTAACCCTACCTTCCTGTTTCCTTCCTTCCCTCTTTTCCTGTCTTTCTCTCTTGTGATCATGCTTTGTAGACCAGGCTGGCCTTGAACTTACAATCCTTTCTGCCTCAGCCTCCCAAGTGGTAGGATTACAGTTGTGCATCACCACACCTAGCTCTGTTTTCAAATAAGGACAGTGAGTAATCTGTCCTCCCTGTGTAGTACTTTCAGATCAACAGCACTTAAACATTCTTTCTGTTCACCCACTCCTGACCTGGGCTCAGTACAGTGAGCCGCCCAACTAGCATCAGTCCTTGAGACTTCTTTCATATGGCTCAGCTCTCCTGCTGGGACCTGTGTCCTGGCATCAACACCCACCTTAGGTATAGAGCACCCTGAACTGCCTCAACCTAACCTTCAGCAGCCATAAAAAGGAATAATCGATGCCAAATATGCTCTGAATATAGAGACTTTAAATAAATCTCTACTAAAAATGAATAGTAATCCTTGTAGGTAGCAATAATTTCAACCCACAGTCACACAGCTGGAAAATGACACATCCAGGATTCAAGTTTCAGCTAGGGTTGACACCACATTATAAATGATATTCTGTCTCTTTGTCCCTGAACTCCTGGAGTAGGAATATCTGGCAGAACTGAACAGTTTTTCCCCAGTTGGCATTGTATAAGCGACTATAGGCACTGCTGACCCCTCCATGTGGGGTCCTACAGCTGGCTCAGGTGTCGCTCCTTACCACCTCAAATTGTCCATCTGTGGGCTAGAATATATGACCTCTAGGACTTCAGTCCAGTGTAGCTGGAGTTATCTCCAGTTTCGCCAGGGCCGCAGCTGCTCAAATCCAGATAAACACAGAGATTTATATTACTTATAAACTGTATGGCCATGGCAGGCTTCTTCTTACCTAGTTCTTATATCTTAAATTAACCCATTTCTATAAATCTATACCTTGCCATGTAGCTCGTGGCTTACCAATATCTTACATCTTGCTTCTCATGGCGGTGGTGGCTGGCAGTGTCTCCTGACTCAATCTTCCACCTCCCAGAATTCTCCTCTCTCTGTATTCTGCTTATACTATACCTGCTGCCTGGCTACTGGCCAATCAGCATTTTATTTATCAGCCAATCAGAGCAACAGATTCACAGCATACAGAGCCATATCCACAGCAGTCCAGTCCCCAGATTCTATTGGTATGTCTGTAGGCTGCAGTAAGACTCACTGGTTCAGATCTCTCTACTCTGGAGCTTTGTAAGTAATTGTTGCTTAATGCCAAGTCTTAGTCTCCTGTTCTTGCCAGTGCTTCTGCTTCTCTGTGGGTTCCTGAGGCAAACCATGGGTCTCTGGCAGCACTCCATCTGCATGTTCCCCAGGACTGTGCACACTGTTCTCCATGTCTGGGTCACCTACTTGCTGCCTGACCCTGTAAAGAGTCCTCCACATGGGAACCTCCTTCAAGCAGACACTCCTTTTCCTTTATCTGCACCCCCCCACACACACACACACTTCCCCATGAGGGGTGTGATGGGATCCACTGAATACTTCTGTTTTTTACTTTCAGCTGGAAGAGCTTCTGTAACAGATGGAGTCTGTCTTTTTTTCTCTCCAACTTTCTTGCCACCCCCAGATTCTTCTTTCTACTGCTACCCTGCAATTCCTCACTTTCTCCAGCCAAAAATGTCTAGTATAAAACCTGAGGGATCAAGCCAGACCAGGAGAGAAACTGAGTCTAAATATTCACATAAGCTGGAGAAGGCATCAGCCTGAAAAAGAGCTCCTTTTAAAAGAATACCCGGGCTAATACTCCAGAAAGAAAAGAACAATGCCCAAAAGATTTCATACTGTGTATGTAGGATCCACTTTTGTTTTGTGTGTATATACAAAATTAAAACCCTCCCTCCCTAGGAATCAAAATTATCTTCAAAACTAACATAAGGAATCAGATAACTACTCTGAGCTTTGTTTACCAGTAGACTAGTCTGGATCCTCACATTGGTGGCCAGTCGTGGGCAGCTGTCCCCGACCAGATGTACCACATACAAAAAGAACCAGCTTTCAGCAGAAAGCTTTGATGAATTATTCATGTGCTGAGGAGTCAGCCAATGTTAGGAAAGAAAGCTCTCACCCCTCTCCCCTTTGAATCCTGAAAGCTGAGGACTGCCTTCCTGTATCCCCTTCCTCCTTCACGTATGTCTGTCTCAGTTGCTGCCCACAGAGCCACTATGGAATCCGGTAGGTCAGCTGTGCTGGAACCCAGGGCTTATGTTTATTTGCTATTTGACATTAAATACATAACTTAACCTCTTAAGGTTTTATCATCTGGAAGATGGAAATGATGCATCACAGGGTTGTTGGGAAGGTTACACCAGATATAGGAAACATCAGGAAAACGTGTATGAACAGTAGCTGCCAAGCATTGCTTCCCATATAGTGAGGACGGTGACAATAAAGATGTGTTTTATATCTATAGAACAAGATAAACAGAGTGTCACTTAAATATCCACCATTTTTAGAGAGCATCCTCCTGTCAGCAAACCCTTCTGTAGTCTCATTTGAGACAAAGCCAGATAGACAGGGGCAGCTGGCATTATTCCTATTGCACGAGTGGGGACGGGAGCTTTCAGAACACTGAGTGGCCTGGCCTGAAAGCAGAGGTGCTGGGGCTGAGCTCCAGGGCTTTTATGCATCCTCAGGCCATGTTTGCTAACTCCTTCTCATTTCTAAACTCTTCACAGACAGGTCTGACATAGCTGCGTTTAAGTCACAAAACAGGCATCCAGAAAGAGGAGCAGCAGGACGTTTATAAGTCACTGGGAGCTGATTACTTTCCTAGTGTAGTGCTATTATACATTAACAGTGGCCTCTGACAGCTAAATTAGCAGACTAACATGCTGTCTCAGAGTAGCCAGCAAGCCACTATAAATGAATTTGAGCTCAGGGAGTTTAACTCACCAAAGCCCCATTCTGTAACTGGTAAAGATTTTGAAATGAAGCCAAAGCCTCTTCCATATCCTCTCCACGGAATTAGCTTTTCCCTTCTTTACTCCTTGGCAAGAGTTTTGTGGCAGCAGTTAGCCTAATTCCGTGGAATGAATCCCCAGCATTCTAGCTGCTTGTTATCTCTTCCCTACCTTTCTTCTACTACAAAATTGATGAGGCTGTCCCCAAAATGTTTTATAAATATTTAAACCTTTAGTAATCCTTGAGTTTCCCAACTACCCGGCAGAATAGTTCAAGTCTTAGATTCCATCTGGGGTCAGACAACACTCACAGGAATGCTTTGGGAAATATTCAGCATCCTGTAGAAGAACGTCTCCAGACTAAGGGGTCTTCAAACAGCTCGTTCCTCTCTAGAACCCCTGTTCCTACTGCACAGCAGAGAGAGCTGTGGGAGAGCTGCTGTCCATACCGATGCCTTCTCACAACCTTGTCCTCCCCTGCCACCCCATGCTGAAAGTGGGTGGGAGAGTGGAGAGTTGGGAGTGGAATAGGGTGGGGCCTCCCTTATCCCCGGGAGGCCTTTTCTGCCCTGTTCCCCACCACTACCACCACCACCTTTTGGTGGTGTTTCTCTGAGCTCAGACTCCCAGCTTCTCTTGGGACCCTTCTTGGAAGCTGAGAGCCAGTGTGGGAGGTGAGAAGCAGCATCTCCCCAGACAGCAACCAGCTGTTGAGCAAAGCAAAGAGTAGGGTGGAGACTGACCCAGGCCCCAGCCCAGAGGCGGAGGCTGCTGTCTCAATCACCCACCCTTTTTTTCCACTCAGACAATGAGGAAAATAAACATCCAGACCAGTTTCCAGCCAGATTTGAAATCCCTGTGTCTTTTTTTTCTTAAGTGTTGTTCTAAGTAGTTCTGAAGTATCACATCTCCTTTGTATGTCTTTTGCTTATTTTTTTGTTTGTTTGTTTGTTTACAACTGGGTTTAGTCACCCAAAGAACAGGTCTTGAGTTGAAAATAAACTCCATAAATCTTCATAGAACTTACTGCATTGTCCTGGAACAGGCCCCACCCTGACCTTCAGGGAAGTCCAGACTCTGGAGGAGGAAAAGGTGACTGGGAAAAACATGACCCCCTTCTCCATTCTAAGCCTTGATCCTTCTTCCTGCTCTATTTATACGAGACACTTCCCCTCACCTCCTAGCCAGCCAGCATAGATTAAGTCTAGTGTTACCTGCCAAAACCCACAGACTAAGAGGTAGGAGCAGTCTCGTCCCAAATTCTCAACCCCAGCAGCTTTGGATAGCTCCCAACTATAACTTGAGATTCCCTGCTCCCACACCTCCTTTTTATGTTATTTGTGGAGGACTTCTGATTCTCCATAATGAAGGAAAGCAATAATGATTGTTGAATTGCCAGAGTAGATTCCAAAGTTTTGTCTAACTTTAATTTTGGACCAGCCATAGAACTAGATTTTTGTATTTAGTGGTAAGTGGTGTTTGTATTAAGTTGTCATCTTGGATCCTTGAAAATCTTCAGTCTGATTAAACATTCAGTTATAGATAGTTATTCTTAGAATTCTGAATGCTACAAAGCCCATAGATATGGTCATTTCTCCAGGATCTAAATTGGGAGTCAAAGTCTCAATGTTAGATTCCAATTTTGTTACTGATTCAATGTGTAGATCTCGTGTTTTTCAACAGTAAACTGGAAGTAATTTTAAAAACTATTTTGAGCATTGCTTTTTGACCAGATCCTACATGGAACACAACACCTGAAAAGGGAGAATAGGAATGGACTTGAGTATTCCAAGGGAGACAGTCAATGGCTACAAGTTGAGCAGGACCTAGTGCTGCTCTTCTCCCATGCTTTCCTGCAAAGGCTAAACAGTGTGAAAATACTAGCTTTGGTAGATATCCCAAAACACAGACCTTTAGGTCAGTACTAAGTTAAGAACAATTTTTATCAGTCAACAACAAAATGAAAAGCAGGAGGAAGAAGATACAGTTGATTTTGCAAAACTAAATGTGACCAGATTTTAGAACTTCACTTTATTTAGAGCCTATCTGTGTATGTACATGTGTTTAACATGTTCTTATGTGAATGTAAAAATCACAGCCCTACTAGATAATACTTTCCCCATAGTTAACACCATTAAAAAGTGGCAGCCCCTGCCAGGTAGTGGTGCAACACACGTTTAATCTCAGCGGATCTCTGTGAGTTCGAGTCCAGCCTGGTCTACAGAGCAAGTTCCAGGACAGCCAGGACTGTTACACAGAGAAACCTTGTCTCGAAAAAAGTGGCAACCCCAACTTGATATACCATAGCTAACTGATATCCATAGGAGGCCTGCCCTTTTCTGAAGAGAAATGGAGGAGGAGGAGGAGGAGGAGGAAGAGATGGAGATGGGCTACTGGGAAGAAAAGGAAGGAAGTAAAACTTCAGTCAGGATGTAAAAACAAAAATAAATACAAAAAGAAAATATTAAATCAAATCCAACAAAGAAAGCGAGAGAGAGAGAGAGAGAGAGAGAGAGAGAGAGAGAGAGAGAGAGAGAGAGAGAAGGAGCAAGGAAGGAAGGAAGAGAGGGAGGGAGGGAGGGAGGGAGGAGGAAGGAAGGAAGGAAGGAAGGAAGGAAGGAAGGAAGGAAGGAAGGAAGAAAGGAAGGAAGAGAAAGAGGCAGCCCCAATTTTAAATGGCCATTTCTAAAAGCACACAGATGAAAAAACAGAGGCTGCACCTAAACTCATCAGTAGAATGCGGAAGCAGTGCTTTAAAGATGCTGCTAAGTGTCAAGATGACCCGGTCCCCACCTCTGCTTCTGCACTCATGCCCAGGCCGCTGAACATCACCATCAAGTTCAGTACACGTACACACACACACACACACACACACACACACACACACACACACACACACACACACACACCCCGCTCCAGCATGATATCCATGCTCTTGGGGAGCCTTCGTCCCCTTGGCTAAGTTCTGGCCTGAGGTCTGTTCTAGTTAGAATCAACCCTGAGATTTTTGCCTTGTTTTCTTTGCCCTTTAACCTTTTTGCAGTCTTCAGTTTCACTTAGGATAGACCTGTCCTGTTTTTAATTTAGTTCTTCTCACAGGTCAGAGTCTTCCCAGACGTTAAGTCATTGCCCACAGCCTCACTACCCACTGGAAGATGTGTTTCCAGTGGTCTGAGCACCTGAATTTCTGAAGAAAATCTGCTTCTGCTTCCCCACATGTTTCCTCTTCCTCTTGGACTCTGCAGCCCACAGCTTTAAGTGATACCTCAGTTTCTGTTCTGTTTACTCGTTCAGCCTGTACCATGGAGTACCTGTTTTTTTTTTTTTTTTTTTTTTTTTTTTCTCTCAGCCAAACTTCCTTTGTAAACCATTTCTTTGTTTGGGTTTGAGAAGCACGTACCTGAGGCTGGTCTTGAACTCAGATTGACTGCCTCAACTTTTCATGTGCTGGGATTATAGTCCACACTTGGCTTGGACTCTTCTTGATGGCTCTGCCTTCTTTTTAGCAAGATTACATACTACTAATTGAACAATGGCTAACTCTGTGCCAAATTATACCTTTTTTAAATTAGGTTAATATAAAATGTGAACATTTCATTTTTCAAATTATGTTTCTGAATTTAGCTTCAATATCAAGCCCCATGTAGCCACCAGTAGGAACAGATATTTTGATACAGTTCACTTAAATTATTTAGCTTCAGTGTTTGGCTATAACTTTGAAAATTGTTGTGTATACTACTTTGTTTTAACATTTCTAATTCATTTCCGAATGTTGTTTTGAGAAATGCACTGTTGGAATAGGAAAGGAGCATTAAAATTTCTAACTTCAGGACTGGAGAGGTGGCTCAGCAGTCAAGAGCACTGGCTGATCTTCCAGAGGATTTGGGTTCAATTCCCAGTACCCACATGGTAGCTCACAACTGTCTGTAACTCCAGTTCCAGGGCATCTGATGTCCTCTTCTGATCTCCATAGGCACCAGGCATGCATGTGGTACATATACAAATATATAGGCAACACCCATATACACATTTTTAAAAAAAGAAATTCTAACGTTATTCATAGGAGAACAAAATAACTGAAATTCTAAATATTGAAACAATTGTATGAAAGTAAAATTTTTAAAAAACAGAGAAAACCTTAATTTTATTTAATATATGTACCATTTCTTTACTGTTTTCTTATTTACCACCTCCTCACCCCTTTTCTGGATGAGGACAATGAACATAATTCTTCATGGCTAATTGGTTAAACCCATTTATCCAGAACAGCAAGCCAAGACAAAAGGGAATAAGTAGGATAGGATGTGAGATTTCTGGAGTAGGAGATCCTGAAAGGTCCTAAGAGAGTGCTTAGTTCTGACTCTTCAAATGACAGCACATCCAGAGGTCATGGGGGGGGGGGCGGGTTTGTTCAAGGTCATGCTGCTGACTAGCAAGGCTAGAATGAAAATACAGGGATCTTCCTGTCAGTCAATGTTCCAAATAATGCTGATGATGACAGCACCCTACACTTTCATTACCTGTGTGTAAGCACCACATGGTGGCACAGGAGGATCCTAGTTTTAGGCCAGCCTGTGCTACACAGGAGGACCCCGTCTCAGAAACAAAAGATAGTGTATATAATGTATGCATTAACATAGTTTTTTTTATGATTCTGAGTATCAAACCCAAGATACTGTTACATGCTGGGCAAGTACTCTACCTCTGAGCTATATCCCCAGCCCTTAGAAAGCCTACTTCATACATAGTATCATAGAATCATGTTGGTAGGTTCAGTCTTAACATGTCAGTTAAGTTGGTTTACTTCTGTGCCTCAATTTTGATCTTCATCAGTAAAATAAAAAAAAAAACTCTTTGCAAGATTATTATGAAGATAAGAATCTCCTTAAAATGGAGTATAGATAATATTAATACACAATAATCACATATTAAATATCTGTTGTATGTATGGCTAGTACATTTCTGCTGTCTTCTCTATGGTCTTCATATAGCTTTTGTGGGTTGTTTGCTGCTGTTCATGTGATTTTATTCTGGTTTCTTTGTTGTTTTGTAGTTATATTTTGTCTTTGTTTTTGACACAGGGTCTTACTATGTTGCCCAGGCTGGTTTCCAAACTCCTGGGCTCAAGTAATCCTACCCACCTCAGCATATTCCAAGAATCTAAGACTACAAGTGCTCACCAACAGCCTAGCTCACTACAGCCCTTTGAATACCATGCTACTTTTGAAATCTGTAGTAGTAGCCTAAATAACTCTTGTCTCTCTTTTGTTCAAACTTAAGACAATTGTTGCATACAACTACTAACATTCTTGATTTGAAGTACATTTTACTTTTGAGTTATTGGGTGTTCAGAGACCAAGGTTTCTGTTTTTATGTTTTAGCAGTCCTTGGGATCAAACCCAGAGCCTTCCCCATGTTAGGCAAGTGTCTCTTTAAATGCATTACTACTAACAGTGAAAACAATGAATTGCTAGAGTTTACTGTATAACAGGCAGTGTTCTAAGCATCTTCCAGATTGTAATTCTTACAATCCTTAAATTAGATAATTTTATTACTGTCACTCCTGTTTTATAAATAAGGAAACGGAGGCACAGAGATGGGAAATAATTTTCTCTAGTTCACACAACTGAAAACAAAGGAGCTGAAATTTACATCCCAATTATTTGGCCCTAGAACATGTGCTATTAACTATTTTTATTTTATTTATTTATGTCTTTTTTTTTTTTAGATATGAGTGCTCTGTTTGCATGTATGCCTGGGTGCTAGAAGAGGAAATCAGATCCCATTAAATTCTGGACACAGGTCCTTGACTCAAATGTCACAATGCCCATCTGGAGGCTTCAGCAGACAGAGACTTGGAAGAGAGTTATTACTACCTCCATTCTTTTTGTTTTGTATTTTGAAACAGGGTTTCTTTGTGTAGCCTGGCTGTCCTGGAACTAGCTCTGTTGACCAGGTTGTCCTCGAACTCTCAGAGATCCACCTGCCTCTGCCTCCTGAGTGCTGAGATTAAAGGCATGCACCACCCCTGCCTGGCTATTATCTCCATTCTTTAGTGAGGACTAATCTCCCTTTATTCCTTCAAGACATCCCAGAGAATTCTAGAGACCTGTAATTTCAACTTGATCCACCTTTTGTCTTTGACCTAAGCAGTACCTTCAGTTTCTTCAGACTCAGGACAGATGTCTTCATACCTTCAAGAGTCCGTGTTAGTATCAACACAGTTGGATGTCTAGCTGGGAAACTTGGCCATGGGTAGATAAGAAGCAATCATTTGGTCATCAAACATCATTTTGTCCACTCAGTGTTTATAAACGTTTAGCTATCCTGAAAGATTACTAGATGAGTTACTGTGAGGAGTCCAGGAAGAGAGCAAGAAGAAGCTGGTAACACCCAAGAATAGATTGCTGGCCTCACACCTGTAAAGAAAAGAAGGCAAGAAAAAGGACTGGGCTGCAATGTAGGGCTAAGACAACCTCAGCCAGTCAGTGCAGGTTCTCCAGCCAAAGGCTTCTGCTAAACAAGTCCCATGTCACATAGAAATAGGCCTGTCTTGGTATGATGAGAACAGTTCACAGGTGCAACCCTCATGTGAACATGGGAGGAAGATATACAGAAGACTGGCTAGCCAGATTGTCCATCAGCTGTGCTGCCCACATTAGGAGCCAAGCTAAGAGATATGCTGCTGTATATCTCTGGCTAGTCTGGGACTCAGTATATAGACCAGGCTAGCCTCAAACTCAAGAGATCTGCTTGTGTTCTGGGATTAAAGGCATGTGCCACTATGCCAGTTCAAAAGCATGTTTTTATGGCCACCACATTGTGGCATCAGAAGTGATCAGGACATGTAAGGTCCAAATCTCTAAAGGAGCTTTTATAGTCTATTAGAAAGAAACCATGAGCCGGGCAGTGGTGGCGCACACCTTTAATCCCAGCACTCAGGAGGCAGAGCCAGGCGGATCTCAGTGAGTTCGAGGCCAGCCTGGTCTCCAAAGCGAGTTCCAGGAAAAGGTGCAAAGCTACACAGAGAAATCCTGTCTCGAAAAAAAAAAAAAGAAAAAGAAAAAGAAAGAGACGAAAAACAAAGTGAGTAAATGATAGCAATAAGTGCTTTGGTGAATAAGACCTGGTAATAAGGACTGACTAAACACCTGGTTAAGTCTGGTGGGAGGAAAGGCCTCTTTGCTGTAGTTTGATTAGTCATATGAAAATAGCTGTGCTTTTAATTCTGCTGGCTATCTCTGCAGTTCTTTGTGATTTATATAGCATGTGTCTCTCATCTCTTCTCCCTAACAGTTACACATCTAACAGTGTAATGGAACTAGCATTCCACACGCCATGACAGGCCTTTGTAGTACATATGATATTAATGTGTTTGCCCTCCCGGTCATATTAAAAATATAGCTCTCCCTTTTTGGACACGAGTGGAAAAAAGGTAGAGATGCTAGAACATGAAGAGAAGACTTGAGGGGTGAGTGGGAGGCTAGAGCAGTAGCAGCAGAAGATGACTGTGGCCGCAGAATAGAGGCAGTGGCTAGGGAAGAGCTGCCAGCTGCACACTGGGTCCTGCCACACTCTCGTGCCTGCAGTCCTCGACTTGTCACACAAAGGCCAGTTGACTACATTTACACCCCAGGACAGGTCCTGTCTAGTCAAGCACTGAAAGTTTGGGAACAAGAAGTTCAAGATATCCTTCCATACCAGATTCCTCCTACAATGAGATACTGAGAGAGATTTTAGAGCACCTATGTGCAGGGACTATGGGTGTTTCTTTCTAGAAAACTTTAGTAGTCTTTACAAACTTTACAAATTAAGTTAGGCTCACTCAGTTTCATAGCTAGCACACCAAGATTCAGGCTCCAAATCTCAAGTACCTTCCCCAACATCACACTGCCTCTCCTGAAGCCAGTGTTTCCCTTCAGATGCTTTTGCATGCTTCCTAGTTCCCTAGGGGAAGTAGGGCTCTTAGACTCCCAACCCCACATCCAAACTGACCAGTTTAAGCTATTGTTCAATTATCCCACTGCTAATGACTCTTAGTGAGCTCCCACAATTATGGCTGACACTGGAGTTTACACCAGTTGCCAAGCTGTCTTAGTGAGAGTCACTGTGAAAGGAGCAAACACTCCCCTTTACAAAGTTGATTAGCTTTAAGTATTGCTAATTTTTTTATATTTTTGTGAAAAGTTTTCAAGGTTCAAAATGCATCCCTAAAATCTGAATTTATGGTACCCAATGGATAGATTGATTCCCCCTAGGAATACTAATGGGTTCCCAGAGTTCCTTCGGGGGAGGCTGGAAGTACTCCCGTGAATATAAATGAGCTCTCTGCTTCTGTGGTGTGAGCTCATAAATCAAGGATAAGATCCACCCTTTGAGACTGACCTGTGATTTCTAGTATAGTGCCTACAGTAAATGCTCAAGTGCCGGGCCCGGGCAGTGGTGGCGCACGCCTTTAATCACAGCACTCGGGAGGCAGAGCCAGGTGGATCTCTGTGAGTTCGAGGCCAGCCTGGACTACCAAGTGAGTCCCAGGAAAGGCACAAAGCTACACAGTGAAACTCTGTCTTGAAAAAACAAAAACAACAACAACAAAAAACAACAACAAAAAAAAGAAAAGAAAGAAAGAAAATGCTCATGACTCCCAAAAATGATGTGTTTCATTCCAGTGGCTGCAAACACACATGGCCTGGGGTTCCATGCCCAGCACTCTTTCCCTACCCTACCCCCCAAAACAGTTTTATTTCAAGTATGAGGGAACACTTTGAGGGAACTACCTTCCAACAGGGACCCCTAACCAACCCAAGCCCCCAAGAAAGGAACAGGAGAAAGGTAGGTAGGTGTGCTTGGTGAGGTGAGAGCAAAGCTTGTTAACCCGACCACTCTCAATTGAGCAGGACAGTGCTTAGTTAAATGGAACTTACAGCCCAGAACACGTCATGCAGTGAAAACAGTTGCTTCCAGCCAGAGAGAATTTGGAACCTAGGGCTGCTCTTTCATTCTGCTGATCCAGGGAGGAAAAAATTCTGACAACTGATTTCTTATCCAAATCCAAGCTTTTGTTAGGCCTGGAACACTGTGCTAAGCATTGTCAGAGAAACAATGATCTAGAGCCTGATTTCTAAAGCCTGTAGTCTTGTTTTATGGCAGATTTGTGAATTCCCAACTAACATACACACCGAAACTAAGTGCTGTGAAAGATGGGAAGAAAGGTCTGATGCAAGGCATTTGTGTCTCAAGGGGGTATTGTGGGCCAAAGAGTTCTCTAAGGATATGTAACCAAGTGCCATGGCACTAAGCTACAGCCACTCTCTGCCTTTCCCCTGTGCTTTTCACAGAATCAATTTCTGCTAATATATACCTCAGGATCATTATGCGCCAAGGTCAGAATGTTCTGACTTGGCTGTCCTAAGCACTGAGATGTTCGTTCTCAGATTTTTCCACAGAGGGGGTTAGAGAATTGTAGTCACAGAAAGGTCTCCTGGGAGCTCATGTTTCTGTCGGTCTCTGCCACCTCTTTCAACTTCCTCTGCTTTGTGGTGATTATAAACACTAGAAAACATTTTTGAACTTGGAGAATTATTTATAGTAGTCTTTAAGTTTGATCTAACAGATGTTTACTTACTGCACAAATATGAGGAATTTCATCAACTTAGAACAAAACAACCCTCCAGCCAGCCAGTGTTCTGGTGGTCAGATCTTATGACTTCTTATAGATATACACACTATGGAGAATACCACCTCATTCATAGTGATACAACTTTTTTTGGAATCAAGAGATTTGAATTCTAATTCCACAGTTTGTTTCTGATCTCACTGTAGAGCCTTGGACAAGTAGTTTCCCTTCTCTGAGCCACCATTCCTTGAACTGTAAATGAAAGATTTGGGGAAGACTAGCAGTGGTAAATGAGGAATTGGACTCCAGAGAATCTTCCGTTTGCCACTTAATAAGGTTATCTATTCAGTGGAGCCCTTATAGTTAGGAATTACTTCCTTAATTATGGTATGTATCAAAAGGCTCTGAGAATTTTGCCTTCATAAATAATTTCAAGCTTGTGGTTCTGAGTCCATCCAGTCTTGCCCTTCACACTTGTCAGTGGTCCTGCATCTTTTTAGTTTTCTACCCATCTGGTTTTCTAGTTAGCTTTATAATAGGAATACTCACTACTTAGGATCCTCTACAGTTCTGTTTTCAAAACTCTTTCATCAACCATTTTCTCTTGTTAGACCTTTAGAAGTTCACCTCTACCATCCCACTTCTTGGAATAAAAACCAACAACAATTTATTGAGAATTAAATAATTGCTTTTCATTGACTGGGTGGCATAGCTGAGTGGTAGAGCACTCACCTAGCATGTATTAGGCTCTGGGTTTGATCCTCAGCAGTGCACAAAACAATATAAAACAAATATGCTGAGGCCTGCATTTCCTCTCACTGAATCCTTCAGAGAATTCTGCAGAGCCTCCTTGGCATTTGATGTGACAGTTAGGGAAATGAGGCATATAAAGATATTGAAAGTTTTGCCCAGAACAAAAGGGAAGTGATTTTAGAACCTAGATCCGTGTCTTTAGAGTCTCTTTCAGTGTTCTTTCTGTTACATGTTGTTGCTCGGGAATTAGTTGTGAGTGCTTGTTATGAGGAACCAGTTGGATATGGATGGCTTTCAGTTTACAGTTCTGGTGATACAAAGAGAAGGTTTGGAAGTGTTTGTTCCTTCTGAGCTCTGTAGCTTGGACATGTGTGTAGGTATATGACTACAGGTGCTTAAAGAGACCAGAGATGTCAAATCAGCCTGGAATTGGAATTATGTGCAGTTGTGAGCTGCCCAATGTGGTGCTGAGAACCAAACTCATGTCCTCTACAAAAAGCAGTAAGAGCACTTCCTCACAGGGTAGCTAGAAATACTTGGTAAGTGCTTAGTAAATAGTAGCTGTAACTTATGGTCACTGTTACTCTCTCTGTTCTTATTAGTTCCCCAGGTAGCATCTAGGGTAGTTGACTAGAACAATGACAGTTGTCATCTTGCTGCCCGTGGATCCAACTCGTCCTTCTTGGCGCTCTCAAGGTCTCACAGTAAGAAGGGATGAGTACTGTGCTAAATGCTTTCTATAGAGTGATCTCTAACCCTTCTATGTCCAAGCCACAGAGCTCAGAGTTAGGAGAGACAAGCTTTGGGGCCAGCCTAGGCTCCAGTATTTTGGTCTCCCTGTGTCTGGATTCTGAGACCCACTGAGACTTTTAGGGATGCAGATTATTTGGAGAGAAGGGATATAGATAAAAAGGGCATTCAGATAAGGGAACTGGTCATTATATGGCCAATCCTCTTTTCCAGAAATCCCTGCCAGCTCTCCTTTCCTGCTCCTGTTATCACTAGGCTGTTGATGGCTGCACTGGCCTGGGCAGAGCTCTTACACTAAACCTCTGAGCTTTCCTACACTGCAGTTTTGTAAGGAGGTGGGAGGAGTACTTGCCTGTTGGGCAGGCTTCCCAGGGGTGGTTGTGGAAAGGAAGGGGAGTGATTTGGTAGATCCCTAAAAGGAAGCCAGGAAGAAAAGGAAAAACATAAAACCCTGCTTAAAAGAAAACAAATTGACTCAGACATTTGCAGCCGTTATCTTTAGTCTAGACTTAGAGATAGAAGCCAGGCCAGGAGTCTGGAAACCTCCCTTTTCTTCTTGCTGTGTTACTGACCTTCCTAACCACCCAGGACACATCATTGCAACGGCATGTCCATCTCATACCAAAAACACCCCAGCCATACATTGTCTAATGTTTTCCTTTATTTGTACCATATTTTCTTCTCTTCAATGGTTCCAGGCAATAAAAACAAATCTTATTAACATTTTATGTATGTGCATGATCTGCTTTCACACTCTGACCTCGACTCTGAAAACAGCCACATAACGTAGGGATTGTAGGCCAAGTATTATCCTGCCAATTCCGAAGCCAGGAACTAAAGCTCCAAACTGGGTGTGATCACAGTCTGATGATGGCAGAGCCAGACTTGGGGTCTGGGTGAACTGACTCCTGTCCAGACATGAGGGGCACTGTCTAGAAAGGATTTTCCAACTCACTGGGGTCCCCAAGTCATATTGCCCTGCTCTAATTATGGGGTGAAGGGGATAAAGGAGGGAATATGGGATGATGAAAATAGAAAAGAGGGAAATGTCTCTTACTCAAGTATATAATACTCTAGTGAAGACTGTTTACCAAGTGCTCAGTTTTCACTTCAGAAAGGAAATAAGGAAAAATAAAGGTCAGATGAGCTTTGTGCTTTATTTTGAGGCAGGTTCTCACTGTGCAATCCTGACTGGCCTGGAACTTGCTGTGTAGACCAGGCTGGCATCAAACATACCATGATTTTTCTGCTTTCTACTCCTTAGTGCCTGGATTAAAGGGGTATGCCACCATGACTGGCCTTAATTTTTTTTTTTTTTGAGACAGGGTCTCATATATCCTTGACCAACCTAGAATCCACTACATAGCCCACACTAGCCTGAACACTGTCGTTTTCCTGCCTTAGCCTCCCAAGTGCTGGGAATAGAGACATGAGCTACTGTGCCTGACAGTTATATTAGACTGCTGTTAATCTCTGCCCACACTTCATAGTTTGCTAGGGATGTGTGTGTGTGTGTGTGTGTGTGTGTGTGTGTGTGTGTGTGTGTGTGGTATTATTTTGTTTTCTGTTTTGTTCTAATGTTTGAGACATAATCTCACTGCTTAGCCAAACATGACCTTGAACTCCTAGGATTCCAAGGTATGTGTTACCATACCCAGACATGTGTGGTCTTTTATAACCCACTTGAAGTGTACAAGTTATACAATCATTATGACAATCTAGTTTCTGATTTGGGGCTAGTATGATAGCTCCGTGGGTAAAGCTTGATCCTGGCAATGAAATCCAGGTTGCGGGACTGGCAACAAGCATCTTTACTCACTGACCTATTTCACTGGCCCTGAACATATTTCGGTACAAGTTCATTTTATAAACATAATTTTACATTTCTCTAGGACATATACCTACATGTGAGACTGCTGAGTCATATAGATTTAACTTTTTAGAGGGCATAGGTGTATTTAGCTTGTTGAGAAATTATCAAACTGTATGTTTAAATCTTTAATGGCATTTATTTCACATACTATTAAATTCACCTATTAAACATACAGTTCACTGGGGTTTAGTGTATTTATATGGATGTGCAGCCATCTCCACAGCCTTAATTTTAGAAATGTTTCATTGTTCTGAAAGCAACCTCATAGTCATTAGCAGCCACTCTCCCTTTTGACTGCCCCCCCACCCCTACCCCATGCTCAGTCTTAAGCATTTATTGCACCTGCTTTCTCTGTCGGTGGATTTGTCTGTTCCAAACATTGCACATAAATTATACTGTCTAGTCTTTATCTTTTACAACTGGCTTCCTTTACAAAGTACATTGTTTTGAAGGTTCATCAAAATAGTGTGTATCAGTATTTCATTCATTTGTATGTCTAATAGTCTACTGTGTGGGCTGTTGTATTTTATTTAGCCACTCATTAGTTAGTGGGCAATTTGGGATGTTTCTTCCTAAATTTTACATTTTATGTGTTTATGTGAGTGGCTGCATGTAAATATGTGCACTGTATAAACCTCCTCTCATCCACCATTAGAGAGTTCATTTTGCAAATCTAATGGAATAATAAATGCATTGATTCTGTTAACAAACACCCAGGTCACTATGAGACCTGTTACAGGAATTCATTTTGGAAATCAATACAGCTGTCGTAGAGCAGTTTTCCCCAGAGGCTCCTTGGCTTTCTCTTTTCTGTGCTGACAGAAGATGCCCTTTCCAGTATTCAGAGTGACTAGAGAGTAATTAGTACTGTAGAGTATTAATGAGCTGGTGATCCTGCCTTGGGCCATTCGGGTGGTACAGCCTGAAATAGGTCAGCAAATGGAGAGTAGCTAAAAAAACCTGCTCTTCTGATAGAATTTGAATAACTCTAGAAAGCTATTATCCCCAAAATATTCCTCCCTACCTAACACATCACCTGAAATTATTTATATCTTTATACCTTTATTTCTTAAGAACATAAGTTTGACTGTTGGAATTTTTAAATACCAAATGTTTTTCTTATATAATCATGGACTGAGAACCTTCTATATAGGACTTTATTAGGTAAATGCTGGGACTGTATAAGCAATAACCTCACTGACACGCTTCTCAGAAACCAAGAGCAAGAAAGCAGAGTGACCACAGATCTAAAGAAAGCATGAGCTGAAACCTGGCAGCACCCAGAAAGAAAAAAAAGCATTCAGGAGGTCTTTGTGGGAATGTAGCATCTACACAGGATCTTGAAGTCTTCATATAAGTTTGCTAGAAGTGTAGAGATGAAACCCAGGATGAAGGAGCGGCATAAGGGGAAACAAAGAACCACAAAAGAGGCTGCTGTGCTCACAGACTGAGGATGCTTCCATCTGCTTTGCTTATGTGTGGAGAGAAAGCAGGAAGTAGGTCAGACTTAGGAAACTGAACTAAGCTTAAAGAGCCAGCCCAATGAATAATGCTTGGAGTATAGTACTCTAAGCCTTTATCTGTCCTATATACTTCACTTCCTTTCTAATATAACAGAGGAGAGTTTGAGATAAGAAGAAACAAAGAAAGACCAGTGGAAAGAGAAAATCGGAGAACAGAGAACAAAGCTGTCTTTGGAAGACATGGAAGAGTACCAGGATGAGCAGAGGTCTAGTCTGAAGGGACAGTTTATTTGTGTTTTTATCATGATTGCAGAAAGGCACAGTTCTGGACCTTACTCAGTGGGTCTTAGGTAAGCAATGTCTCATTTAGCAAAGCCAGAAGTTTCGCAGCGGGTAATAACAGCAGGAACCTGTCATGTCCTCCACAACTTGGTGCTAGAAACCTTGACTGGGGTGACATGAGGATGAAGAAGGGCTAGCCAGTCAGACATGGTGACACACAACCTTAGTCCCAGCACTCAGGAGTCCGAGGCAGGCAGATCTCTCTGAGTTAGAAACTAACCTATCACATAATGAGTTGCAGGCCAACCAGCCATACAGAAAGCTGGGATCTGGTGGGTTGTGTTCATTCTGATGGACACCTACAAACCAGAAACACAGCCCTGTCTATTATGTACAATACAGGAGGTGAAGTTAGTCTAGGTAGGAGGTCTCTGTAGGGAAGCAGTCTTGGGGTGCAGTCATCCAGGAGGAGGAAGCTGAGGTTGTGAGTTTTTTTCGCACATTGGCCAGTTTTGCACACACTGGTTAGTTATTCATAAACACTGTTACTTAGACCACAGGAAAGCTTTACCATGCCTCTGAGCCTCACCTGAAGAAGGCTTTGCCATTCTTATGGGTCAATCATTGGGGTCCATGTCAACAATATGCATTCCCTCCAGACTTCATCTGCTCCCCACAGGAGCAGGAAGCATAGTACTCGCCCATCCAGAGTCTAATCTTTTTAATGGCAGCATCACTCTCCTGGAGGTGAATAGGTAAACCCCTATTCATGACTGCGTCATGACAGCCTGGCCTTCAGGCTACTCCTAAGCAGTTCAGACGTATAATTCATCTCCCATTCAGCCAAGATAGCCAGGCGGCCCAACCTGTCTCTCTGGCAAGATGGAGTGAGTGTATGAAGGAGAAAATGTAGCAGCCATATTGCTATCTCTTATCAGAATACTTTCTCTTCCTCTGACTATTGTCTTTAGGATAAGGACACTTTCCTTTCCTTGTTTTGTTTGTTCAATTTTATTGTTGTTGTTATTTTTTTTTGTTTTGTTTTGTTTTGTTTGACAAGGTTTCTTTGTGTAGCTCTGGCTGTCCTTGAAGTCACAGAGATCTGCCTGCCTCTGCCTCCCAAGTGCTGGAATTAAAGCGTGCACCACCACCACCTGGCTCCCTTATTTCACTCACAGAGCTCTTTCTTCTTTTCACAGACTCCCTGAGAAACCTTTCTTCAGCCAGTCATGGTTCCCGCTCTTCTCCAGCTGAGTTCAGCGGCTCCACTCAGCACCTGCTCCGAGAAAGGAAGTCCTCCGCCCCTTCACACTCTAGCCAGCCCACTCTGTTCACGTTTGAGCCCCCTGTGTCAGGCCACATCCAGCCTGCCTTGTCCACCAGTGCACCTCAGGAGTATCTCTACTTGCACCAGTGCATAAGCCGAAGGACAGAAAATGCGAGGTAGGAGATAGCCATGACCTCCATGGGGGATGTGATCACTCTGGTTCTATTTTCAGTTCCTGAATTTCAGTTTTAAAGATAAGGGAGTAAAAATTTTTACCTTTTTTAGGCAAAGAAACACATAAATAACAGAATATTTTATTGTTTGTGTAATCTTCATAATTTTTAGTTTAACCTGTGTTGCTACAAAGTCATCATTGAATTCCAGCGAAATTATTAATCTCATTATTAGCAATCATGTCATTTAAAAAAATATGTTTGCTTTGGGGATAAGAAGCATTAGTGAAGTCAAGTGGTGGTGGTGGTGGTGGTGGTGGTGGTGGTGGTGGTGGTGGTGGTGGTGGTGGTGCACACCTTTAATCCCAGCACTCGGGAGGCAGAGGCAGGAGGATCTCTGAGCGTTCAAAGCCGGCCTGGTCTAGAGAGCAAGTTCCAGAGTAGCCAGAAGTTACACAAAGAAACCCTGTCTCGAAAGAAGATACATTAGGGGATAAAGTTTCAAACTACACCATAACAATCAATTTCTTGCTGGCTTTAAGAGTTCAGCTAGAAAACCTTAACCCTGCTGACCAACTCACTGTCTCTCAGCTCTAGGTGGTGCTGTTCCTTATAACAACTACCACTCAGACATGTCCATGTAACCTTAAATTACCAAATGAGATACATTTTAAAATTCAATTGCTCTGTTATGTCTGTATTGATTACTTTTCTCCTACCTGATAAGAATCGACTTACAGGAGGAAAGGTCTGTTCTGGCTCACAGTGACAAGAGCATGTAGCAGCTGGTTTTATTGCATCCAAATCAGGATGTAGAGATAAAGACTGATGCTTAGCCTGCTCTCTCTGTTTGATTGACTCCAGGACTCCAGCCCACAGAAAGGTCCCCCTTAAACACAGGTTGAGTCTCCCCTCTTCAGTTTTACCTTCCTAGAAACACCCTAATAGACAACAACATAAGAGGTATATCGCCACGGTGATTCTAGACGTAGTCACAGCCAGCTATACATCAAGTGCCCATTACTCTTGTGTGACGTGGCCGTGACTAGACAGCAGGGATAGAAAATATATCCATCATCTTAGGACATTCTAGGACACATTCTAGGTGTAGAACTTAAACCAATTTTTATTAGCTTTTTTCTCATTGTTAGAAGGTTCAAGCCCAGAGCTTTGCCAAAATAAATTCTCAGTTGTAACCATATCCAGATTACAAATCATATTTCTAAATTAATTTAGTAATGTATAATTCCTGTTTTTAAAACTAAGACAAAGGACAGCAAGATGGCTCAGTAGGTAGAGTCACTTCAGTCTCTAGATCCCACAAGATATCAAGGCAGAACCAACTTCCAAGAGTTATTCTCTGACCTCTATACATGTGCTGTGGTACACACTCACCTGCACATGCACATACATATATACTGTGGTGGTTTAAATGAAAATGGCCCCCATAGGTTCATAAGTTTTAATGTTTGGTCCTCAGTTAGTGGAACTGTTTAGGAAGGATTAGGAGGTTTGGCTTCATTGGCGGAGGTGTGTCACTGGAGGTGGGTTTTGAGTTTTCAAAAGCCCATGCCAGGTCCAGCCTCTTTCTCTGCCAGCTGTCTGTGAATCAGGATGTAAAGCACTCAGCTACTGTTCCAGCATCGTGCCTATCTGCTTCCCACCATGATGGTCATGGACTAACCCTCTAAAACTGTAAGCAAGTCCCCAATTAAATTCTTTCTTTTATAAGAGTTTCCTTGGCCATGGTGTCTCTTCACAGAAAAAAAAAGTCATTAGGACACATACATTCAAACAAAAGTATTAATATAACAATTCTTACGTGTGGAAATGTTTTTATGATGTCACAGTAAAATACACTGAGAGACAGCCAATGTCGGTGACTTACCTCTGTCTTATTGTGACAAAACAGAGGCATACAATTAATATATAGCAGGAGGAGGGTAGACTCTGATTGTTTCTGTTCTGTAATCTTTTCTACACCATGACACTCTGCTGCTGTTTTCCTAAGTCACCACCACACACAAGAGAGGCTCCCAACACTCAAGTCATTAGTGAACATTTACTAGTTTGTCCTCTACCAACTTAAAGATGAAAGCTAAGTTCTACAAAGATAGAGTGAAATAGCTCAGCCCACTGAACTAACGAGGGATAGACCTATAATTACCACTTGTTTCTCCTGAATCACAGGTGAGAGATAGGCCAGGTGATATAATGAAAAGAATGTTTCAGGCTTCAGAATCAGCCACATACAGCTCAAATTCAGATCTACTGCTTCCTTTGTGATCTTAGGCCACCTGTTTAACCATATTCACCATCAATTCCCTTTTCTGCAGAATGAGAATAACTAATGCAGAAGTTCACTAATGATCATAAAGGACAAAATATCTAGTATTTAGCCACTCAGTTGTCTGTGGGATGTATCTATAGCATGTATGATTGCTTGGGAGCCCAGAATGAGAGATCACAAATTGCTAATTCCAGTAAAGACTTAAGTACCTACTATTCAAATTTTGAAATACCTGTAGGTCTTATTGAGATTGTCTTTCTGGATCAGTATACCTAGTCTGGGTCCTAAGAGTCTGCCTTTCTGATAAACACCAGAGACTTGCCAGTGCAGCTTATCTGCAGGTCACACTTTAAGTAGAAGACTTTATAAAATATTAACATTTCCCCCAACCTCTACTCCCATGAACTGCTAAAGCATCCAAGAACAAATGCATAAATATCTCTGCTGGAATTAGCTGCTAGAGTGTTCCTGTCACATCCACTGCCTCCTCTGGAAGCCTGTTAGTCTTCCTGGACAGAATTCATTTCTTCCATTACTATTGTAGTTTATTTTTAATTTTCTGTCTCTCATATCATTTGGAACTTTTTGCCTCAGACCATGCATTTTTAAATCAATGTGTTACTGCTCTTTGAAGTTATAGGCCAAATCATAGATGGAAAATAAACACTTGAACAAGCTGGGCATAGTAACACTGCCTGTACTGCCAACATTCAGGAGGCTGAGACAGGAAGATCAAGGCCACCCTGTGCTTCGTGGCAAATTTTAGATTGGTCTGTACTACATAACAAACCATATTGCAGATTATCTAATGATAATAGCAATAAGAAGAAGAAATCTAAAAGAATATTAAACTGTAAAAAAAGAGATTCAATGTCTCTGACTTTACCTATGAAGTCCCTATAACATGTGACCCAAGATGTTCACCATGTAGTTAGAAATGCCTAGACTTGGGAACAAGCTATAAAAATGTTGACCCATAGCTAAGAAAATTCAGAATATAGGAACAAAATCAATGTATATTTGGGAGATATCCTTAAAGGGCTTTAAATGTTTTGATAATGGTTTTTAAAATGCATACTAGAGGAAGTAATGTGAGTTTTAGAAGCAGTGTAGGAACTTTGAAGGACATTTTAGGAATTCCAGTTCCACTGAGAGCATAAACCATGTCAAACTATGCCTCTATGAATACAACTCACAATTATGGACAAAGTCTCAAATATAAAATATAAAACCCCAGAGCTCTGAGAAGTTCTAAGGATATGATCTATGATGGCAGAAAAGGTGTGGTAGGGCAGCCCTGTCCTTAGCTGTGGAAGTTATATGGCATAACTTGTTATTCACATCTCAGTGGGTCAGGAGACAAACAGATGGAGCCAGAAGTCAATTTGACCACACTCAAGGCCTGCCCCCACACCACTAATTTACTTCTTCCAGTTAGGACCACACTCTTCCAAAACAGAACGACCATTTGGGGACCAAGTATTAAACACAAAAGCCTCTAGAGCCATTTCACTCCAGACTGTAACACAGAATAAAGGGAAAAAAGCCACAGAAGATCATGAAATAAAGAATTGGGTTTTGAAAAGCTAAATAAAACTACAGTCCTTTAGGTAGACTAACCAAGGAGAAAAAAGAAAAGATGCAAACAAAATTAAATTTGAGCCTAGTCTACAAAACAAGTTCCAGGGCTGTTACACTGAGAAGCCCCGTCTTGGGAAAAAAAAATAGAGTTGAAATGGAAGCTTTTATAATCAATACCATACAAGTAGAGTAAAAAAAAAAAAAAAAAAAAAAAACCTAGGACGAGATGGATTCACTCTTGAATTTTGTGAAACCTTTAAATAAGAATTAATGCTGATTCTTCTCCACTTATTCAAAGGATCATAAAGTAAGGGACTCTTCCACATTTATTCTATGAGCCCAGAATTGCCCTGTTACCAAAACCAAACATGACCAGGAAAGAAAAAGAAATAAAGCTGTGGATCAATGTCTTATGAAGTTAATATAAAACTTCTCCACAGAATACCAGCAAATCAAATTCAATAGCACATCAAAAACTCATTCCCTCCCCCTACACACACACATGCACACACACATACATTATTCTCTGTCTTTCAAAGATTTTTTTTCAAGAGATAGTAATATACCTTAGCAGGTAAAGGTATTTGCTGCCAAACCTGGCAAGTTTAATCCCTGGGTTCCATGTGGTAGAAAGAGAAAATCAACTCCTGCAGATTGTCTTCTGACCTCCACAAGCATGTTATGGAATAACTGTGTCAACACACACACACACACACACACACACACACACACACACACACACCACGTAAGTAGTTGAATGAATGTAATAATTTTTTAAAAAGAGATTATTCGCCATGATCAAAATTATCTCATCCCAAGGATGCAGATGCAATGATGGTTTACAAAACAATAAACATAATACACAATGTCAGCAAAATGGAAGGTAAAACCATGTTATTGCAATAGATTCATGAAAGATTGGATGAAATTCAGAAACTTATGATAAAAAGCTTTAACAAATTAAAAACAGAAGGCTTATATATGATAATATTTTAAAAGCTACTTATGGGCTGCAGAGATGGCTCAGAGGTTAAGAGCACCGACTGCTCTTCCAGAGGTCCTGAGTTCAATTCCCAGCACCCACATGGTGGCTCACAACCATCTGTAATGAGATCTGGCACCCTCTTCTATATATGTAATAAATAAATAAATCTTTAAAAAAAAAAAGCAATAGCTCAATCAATTAAAAAAAAGCTACTTATAACAGACTCATAGCCAACATTATGCTGATTGGGAGAAAGCTGAAAAAATTACTCTTAAGTTCAAGAATATGACAAGTGTCCACTCTGACTAGGATTGCTTTGAGGGTATATGGGTATATATGTGGGTATTTCCATATGAATTTTAGAATTTTCTATATGAATTTTAGAATTGTGTTTCTAGTTCTTTAAAGAATATCATTTCAATTTTGATGGGAATTGCATTAAATCTGTAGATGTAGCCATTTTCATTTCATTTATTCTGCTAATTTTCATTTCATTTATTCTGCATGAAATGTCTTCCCATTTTCATGTGTTGTCTTCAATTTCATTTTCCATTAAAGTTTTTAGTGCAGAAGTCTTTGATTTCTTCAGTTACATTTATTTATTTGTTTGTTTGTTTGTTTATTTTTATCTTATTGTGTATGCGTTCTGATTTGCTTATTCAGAAAGGACGCATTTTTAGTGAGCTAAGTTTCAGTTCTGTTTAGAATGGATTCCTTTCCACATTCTATTCCAGAAAATGAAGTTTCTTTTTCTCAGATTCCTGGACTCTGGAGTTGGTTTGGATCATATGCACACCCAGAGTAATGCCTTATTTGAGACTTTGAATTATTATTCATATAAGTTGACTTTTCTATGGCTCCTCTGTGAAGAGGATCCAGCTCAGAATAATGTCTAGGGAACCAATGAGGCTTCCACATAAATCTACGAATTGAAGGACATTTTTTGCTGTTGTACCTTGTATTATATGTTGTTTTGAAGTACTATTCAAGCTGGGAAGGCAAGAGTGAAGGTTTTTGCAGTGTTCTTTAGGATGTGTTGTTTCTGGTTCCAGTTGCCCATCAGGGTACCATTCAAATATGAATTCTCATTGGTGGTGCATCACCATCTGTCCTGAAAGAGCTTGGACATGGCATCCCAGTCTGTCCGCACTTTACCATGACCATCTGCATAAATAAGACTGCTATGGTGGGTTTCAGAGGAAACAAGCAAGGTTTTGTCTCTGGGGAAAGGTTGAGCAGCTGAGACAATGGGAAGTCACCATTTCAGAGGAGACGGTGCAATTACAAAATCCTGTGCCTCTGGAACATGCAGGACACAGTCCAGCCTCTCCTAGGCTTCAGTCCCCATCCCACTTTTCACTCAAGACTCCCTTCCTCTGTTAGTGACTGTGACTTCAAGCAGGTATGACCAAGATGCTCAAAACTGTCCTTGAACTAAAAAAGCAAATGATCTTCCTGAGGGGTGGGAAGATGAGGAGACAAGGCAGGTATCTCCAGTTCACATTCATGTTTGTCTGCCCTTAGGAATGGCTATAAGGGTTTGTCAAGGCAGCCATGCACTATTGCTGCTGCCCTGGTTACATTTATTCCTGGGTTTGTTTCTTTGGTCAGTTGTTGTGGTTTTTCCTGATTACATTCTCAAAAGTTCATTTTAGTATATAGGAAAGGTACTGAATTTTGAATGATTTTTGTATGCTGGTCTTTGCTGAAAGTATTTACCAGATCTAATTAGCTGGTAGAATCATTAGAGTCTTTTAGGGTATAGGATCTTACCATCTGCAAATAGAGATAATTTTATTTCTTCCTTTTCTGTTTGTTTCCCTTTTACTTCTTTCTCTGGCCTTATTGATCCAGCTAAGCCTTCAAGAATGATACTGAGTAAGAGCTGAGACAATGAGCACACTTGTCCTACTCCTGATTTTTAAAGGATACTTGTTTTTTTTTCCCCTTTAGTATATATAATGCTAGCTGTAGGTTTGTCATATATAATCTTTATTATGTTAGCATGTTCACTTTATTTTTAATGTCTTCAGGGCGTTATCCTCAAGGGCTGATGAACTTTGTATAAGGCCTTTCCTGTACCCATTGAGATTATCATGTGATTTATATGTGCTATATGAAATTTATTGATTTGGTTATGTTGGGCCATCCTTGTATCTTTGCAATGAAACCAACTTGGTCATGATCATTTCAATGTGGTGCTGAAATTGATGTGCAAGTTCTCTATTGATAATGTTTGCATCTGTGTTCATCAGAGAAACCAGTCAATAGGTTTTTGTTATTTTCTTTTCTGGCTTTGTATCATGAGCTTGGTTATGCCCCTTCTCCTTCTGTTTCATAGACTAATTCAAGGAGCACTGGTGTTAGAACGTCTTTAAAGATCTGGTAGAACTAGCTTTGCTTTTGTTGGGAGACTGTTTATCACTGCTCCCATCTGATTACTTGTCACAGATTGGCTTAAACTGTCTATACCCTCTTCATTTTATTTTGGTAAGTCATCTATGTCTAAACATTTATCTATTTCTTGCAGATTTTCTCAGTTTTAGAATAAATATTTTGTTTGATTTGTTTTTCAGAGATCAATGTCTCATGTGTGCCAGACAGACCTCAACCTTGCTATGTAGCCAAAACAGGCCTCCACCTCTGAACTGTAGGATTACAAGAATGAGTTCACCACGCCCATGCCCAGCCAAATGTATAGATTTTCTTTTATTGACATTTTTGTCTTATTTTAAGACAGGCTATCACTGTGTAGCCTGGGCTAGCATGAAACTTGCTAAGTAGACCAGACTGGCCTCAAATTCTTAAGGAATCTGCCTGTCTCTGCCTCCTAGAATCCAGATTTTCAAGCTGTTCCTGATGAGGTTCTGTATTTCATTAGTACCTTGTTTAAATGTCTCCTTTGTTGCCTCTAATTTTAGTAAATTGGGGCTTCTCTATTTCTTTTGGTTAATAAGACTAATGGCTTGTCAGTATTGTGTTTTGTTTTGTTTTGTTTTCTGAGAACCAACTTTGTTTCATTAATGTTTTGTGTTGCTCTTTTGGTAATTCCTGCCCTGATCTTTATTATCTCTTCATGTCTACTGCTTCTGAGTTTGGATTGTTCTGGTTTTCATAGGACCATGAGGTACAACACTAGATTGTTTACTTAAGACCTTTTAAATTTTTTAATGAAACACTCCTAGCTATAAGCTTCCCTCTTAGAAATACTTTTTCTATGTCCTTAAGGCTCTGATAAGGTATGTTTTCATTTTCATTTGATTCTAGGAACTTTTACATTTCTTCCCTGATTTTTTTCAATAACTCACGGGTCATTCACAAATATTGTGTTGAATCTTTGTGTTTTTATAGTTTTTTTTTAAATTTCTCTTGCTGTTAATATCTACTTTATATGTGTCAATGCAGGCACATGTATGTTTCAGGAGAGTGTATGTGTGTGCACACAAGTGTGTGTAGGTCACAGGACAACTTTGGGTGTATATCTCTCCTTACACTTTATTTGGCATAGTTTCTTCTTGGTATTATAGATTGATGGTCCAGTTTTATGTGGGTTCTGGAGATCTAAGTCAAGTTCTCATGTTTGTGCAGCAACAACTTTACCCACTGAGCTGTCTACCCAGCCCTGGGTGTTGTTTTAATCTAGGCAGCTAGTGTGTGTCTTTTAATTGCAGAATTAGGCCATTTACATTGTTATTAAGAGGGGCCTATACCATCTTACAAGGACTCCAATTTGCAATAAGGCTCATTAAGGAAGGGAATGGCTCAGTTGCCTTTATCCTACTGGCTATGGGTGGGATAGGACCTCTGTTGGTCTTTTCTGTATCGAACATACAGATTGCAAGCCCAGTGCCACTTTGAGATCTTTGGCAGCAGTTAACTCTGCAGCTCACACACAACTGAGCCTTATGATAATGAGTATTCATAGATGGGTAATGCCTGGGGGCGCTCACCAACCTAAGACAGAGCGCCTGTGTGGCCTGGGCAGGTGTCTCCATGACGGGTAAGGTGACCTGCTGGCGTCCCACGCAACCTAAGTCAGAAGCTCATTTTTTAGTAAAAGGGGGACCTGTAGGGCCCTGGCCCCTGTTTTGGGTAACTGTTGCTTTGCTTGCTGACCTTGACCTTAATATCCTCCCTATGCTAATTCCCTGCTGGGTTCAACCCTCCTGAATGCTTAAGGGAAGTTCCTTGTCTGTGTATCCTGCATAATGGGCGTTAACAGCTTAGATGGCAAGATTATAAAACATCAGTAGCGAAGTTCTGCCCTTCATGGTTCTCGAATTGTGCTGTATGCCTGTATTTAAGACCCCTTCCTTCCTTCAATAAACAGCATTCGGTATAAAAAAAAAAAAAATCAAGCACAAGTAAAAAAAAAAAAAAAAAAGAATAAAATTTGGAAACGCAAAAAAAAAAAAAAAAAAGAGGGGCCCTACAATTTTTTTCCTTGTTTTCCTGATTGGTTGGCTAGATTATTGTTTGTTCTTTTCTTTCTCCCATTTGTGCTAGGGTGCCTTTGTCCCTCTGTTCTCGTGAATTTTGTTCTTTCATATGGTCTCATAGATGAGACTGTCTTTCTTCTCCCTCCACGTTTAAGACCCTTTCAGTTGTCTTCTACAGTAATAGCCCAGCGGTCGTGAATTGCTTTAGTTTGTGGTTGTCTTTAACTGCCTTGATTTCTCTGTGGATTTTAAAGTTAAACTATGCTGGATATAGCAATTTTGGTTGAGTTATTTACTTTCAAGGCTTGAAATACATCATTCCATGCTTTCCTGGCTGTTTAGGGTTTCTGTTCAAAAGTCTAATGTTGTTCTTACATGTTTGCTTTTGTGAACTGGTGTTTTTTTTTCATACAGCATTTAATAGTGCTTCTTTGTTTTGCATATTTTGCTTTGTGGCTAGATGCACTGGGAGGATTTCATCTCTGGATAGATCTATTTGGGGCTCTAAATGACTCTTATGCTTAGATGTCCATTTCTTTCCATAAATTTGTAAATTTTTCAGCTATAATTTCATTGAATAGACTTTCTGTACCTTAGTTTTTCTTCAGTTCCCCCACAGAGTCTTAGATATGATCTCCTGATCACATCTCAGAGTTCTTGGACATTGCTTATTTATGTATTTATTTATTCTATAGTAATCCTGAGTGTTGTATTTCTTTGATCATCTCCTCTATCTCCAACTTCTCTCTTCTGCTTGGTTAAGTCTCTTGGTGATGCTTGTTACTGATTGTCTATATATACACATTTACCCCTCCTGCTCCAGTCTACATTTCTTGCTAAATCCTTCTGCCTCAGCCTCGTAATGCTGGAATTATAGGCATGTGCCACCATACCCAACACAACTCATTTTTCCTTGATGAGCAAGGATTTGCACAGGTATACTTCATTTTAAAAATAATACATATTTTTAGGGAAGGCCAATAAATACACAAACAGATGTACAATCATTTAGAAAATGCAAATTAATGTCTCAGTGACCCCAGGCATTGTGGTATATACTTATGATTCTAGGATTTAGGGAGCTGAGGCATGGAGATTAAAAGTTGCAGGCCAGCCTCAGCTACATAACAAAACCCTGTCTCCAAGGAAAAAAAATTAGTTCTGCTTGATCTCCAGATGTCTAACTCTGTAGAATGCTGGTCAGGATGTGAACAGACTTTTATCCTGCTGTAGTTAGGGCACATAACTAGTGTGGTATGACACACTAGCTGCTCCAGAAGGAGAAATGATGTTTGCTGTTTAAAGAATGCTTTACATTACTTGGCTTGCATGATCACTAAAATTCTTAATCCGTAAAGTTACTTTTGAGTCAGGACTATGAAAAGAGAATAATAAATAAATCACTGAGTTAGTAATGCCAGCTTTGTATCTATGCCCTTTTTAGAAAAAAAAAATGTGAGGTCCCCTGTCATAAAGCTATGATAAGTTTGGCATCTCCTGGAAATAAAAGTATGCATTATTTATCACTCTTTACTGTAGTGATAGCTTCTATCCTTCTGTCAACTACTAGGCAATATATATTTCTGCTGAAATAGCAAGTTTTCAAAATCTAGGTCTTCCTCTGAGCTAAAATAAGTAACCATCCAGAACAGCATCTATTGCCAAGGAAACACTTTTGAACTGGCTGTGTTAAGACAGAACTCTTTTGTCTTTGCAGACAAACTGGTTTCCCTGAATTTATTTTTGCCCACTAGTCTTGGGGGCATTACTACAGATTCTAGCTGGTGTCTATCTTCTGTTTCAAAGATTCTGTTAAGGCCTGCAAGAGGTGATACATTGAGGCAGATCACATAACCATGAGAGGCCATAATCCTGTTGAAAGTGAAGTGGTAAATCTCAAGTGATAAGATTCCAATATCACTGGCCCAGCAGCAGAATGTGAGAGAGAAATGGGGGGTAAAAGGTAAAGTCGACATGCTGGTGAGTTCCCAAGATCTTTTCCAAGGCATCCTTGACTCCTTCAGCCAGTTGTTTTGATTAACCAAAGGCATCATACATAATCATACATACATCATAAATAATTCATTTAGCTTCGCAAGTGCAACATTGCTTTCTCATTTTAGAGAAAATATGTGCTCAAAATTGTAGCCAGAAGGGTTCCAGATACAAAGATAGATTGATTGATTAATTGATCTTCCCACTTTCTTTTTCTTCCTTCCTTTCTCCCCCCATCTCAGCAAGATCTCATATCCCAGGCTGCTCTTAAATTTACGATGTAGCCAGGGATTAGCTTGAACTCCTGATCTTTCAGCCTCCACCTGCTGAATGCAGAGTACAGGCATTCATGGGAAACATGTACTCTACCAGCTGAGCTGTATCTCCTCCCCAAAGATCATCTCATTTTTCACAGATTGTGACACAGTTTTCTTTCCTCATAGAAGGGGCTCATTTGGGATTGGTACTGAAAGATGGTCTAAGTAACTTCTTAAAATTACCAGTGATGCATGAACTGTGGACCAATAGCTGAGGAGCCACCATGGTACTGGACTAGGCCCTCTGAATAAGTGAGACAGTTGTTTAGCTTGAACTGTTTGGGGGGCTCCCAGGCAGTGGGTTCAGGACATGTCCCTAGTGCATGAGCCAGTTTTTGGAGCCTAGGGCCTATGGTGAAACACTTTGCACAGCCTTGGCGCAGGGAGGAGGGGCTTGGACCTGCCTCAACTGAATGTGCCAGGCTCTGCTGACTCCCCATGGGAGACCTTGCCTTGGAGGAGGTGGGGATGCGGGGTGGGTTGGGGGCCTGAGGGGTGGGAGGAGGGGAGGACAGGGGAATCTTTGACTGATAGGTAGGATGAATGGAAAATTTCTTAATTTAAAAAAAAAAAATAGAAGTCAGGCAAAAGAAAATTGTCAGTGATGAACAATCATAAAATGCTAAATGGCAGTTAATCTTTTTACAAGCACTTACATAATTAATTTACATAATTAAGTTTCCTTTAAATGAGAAATATACTCAAACCAGGCATGGAGGCGCACACCTTTAATCTCAGCACTCAGGAGGCAGAGGCAGGCAGATCACTGAGTTCATGGCCAGCCTGGTCTACAAAGCAAGTTCTGAGACAACCATGGCTACATAGAGAAAAAAAAGAGAGAAATTCATTAAAAATCAAATTGGTCCCTCCATCATTAATATACTTAGAGTCTAGTAGAGTAGAAAAAAAAAGGAAAATCATAGGACAGTATGAGTCATAAGATTATTTGAAAATGTATAAAAGGAATGTGAATTATGTGGCTAGAAAAATTAAGAAATCATTTCTAAAAGTCAAAGAGATATTAAGACCAAAGCATAAATGCAAGAAGGGTGTGGTAGCCCCATTTGCCATTTAGCGCCTGCAGCAGTCAGCAGTCAGGAATGAGCAGAAGAGGCTCTCACCAAACCTACCAGTCCCAGGGCTCCATCTACAGAAGCATCTTAAGATTTACATGAAAGTAGGAAAAGCTCTAGGGGTTCTGAGTACTTGTATTTCTTCCTGTTGATCCTCTCATCGTTTGAGTAGGGATACAGAACAAGGGGGTTAGTTTATTCAACTCCTTTTGCCTGGATGTTGAAGCAATGAATGATCCCCTCACCCTGCTACCGTATTATCTGCAATCCACACCAGGCCAGTGCCTTCAGTAGTGCATGGTTTGGCAGAAGGACACAGGCACAGATAATGGACACATGGCAATGTAAGTTAAGTGTTATGATAGAAGCCCAGAGTACTGGGGAAGCGGAAGAAGGGCTCCCAGCAGAAGCTGGGAAGCATCTTTGCTTTTGTAAAGAGAATGATTCTGTTGTATTAGAGACCATTCCCAAGAGACATGAGTAATACAAGGCCAGGGCTGGAATATAGACAAGGGGCTGTGTTTGGGAGTGAATGAGTCATTCTATGCACTATAGAGGAGAATTCTGGGGCGGAGAAAACCTGGAGCATAACTTAATGGATTCTAAAGAAAGGATTTTGGCCAGGGATATAGCTCAGAGTAGGACATTTGCCTAACTAACATGTACAAGGCCCTAGTTTGGTCTTCCGCACTATTTAAAAAAAAAAAAAATGAGAGAAAAAAAAAAAAAACTAAGCCAGGTGGTGGTAGCACACACCTTTAATCCCAGCACTAGGGAAGCAGGTGGATCTCTGTGAGTTCAAGGCCAGGCTGGTCTACAGAACTAGTTCCAGGAAAACCAAGGTGAGTCAAGTTCAGGGAAAAGCATGGCAGTACCACAGTTTCTTTACTCACAAGTTAATGTAATCCTGCACCTGCTCTTCATCCATTTACATTCATTAGTTTCTATGTGACAAATGGTAATCTGGATACAGAGGAGAATAATTATGACACACTTTTTTTCAAGGAAGTCACAGTCTGGTAGAAGGGACAAGCAACAATAAGGCATAATACCAATAATATCGTATCTGCCCCAAGAACAGTACTAAGCAAGTGATGATTATACTCAGAAGTATAGAAATGGCTTTAAGGAGTAAGTCATCTGTGCCAATTTTGTGGAACCTTTACTTGCCAGGTTGAAGTTAGAAGCTTTCCAGTCTGGTATAGAGATATGTATGCAATCATGTAGTCACATATGTAATCACAACACCCAGAAGACTGGGACAGGAAGTTCATGAATTAGAGGCTACAAAGACTACAGACTACAAAGTAAGAACCTGTCTTATAAGAAGAAAAGGTCTGCTGAGCATGGTGGCACTTGCCTATAATCCCAGCACTTGGGAGGCAGAGGCAGGTGGGGTCTAGTATATATAGTAAATTTGACTAGTGCATTCCAGAGTACCAGAGAAAAGCTGAAATAAACCTAAAGTCCTAAGTCATTAAGACTATACTGATGGCATTTGGATGGGAAGTCTGGGAAAGTATCAGCAGGATGCAGATAACCAGAGGGTTCTGGGAGGTAAGGAAGGAGATTGGTTGTTAGCCCTCTCATTGATCAGGGAAGAAAAATCAGAAGGAACTGAGTTGGAGTGGATTGCATAAAACCTTAGAAATCAGTATGGGTGACTCCTCAGTTCTGGTTTCCCAAGACCGGAGAGTCAAAGCAGAGAGAGATTTGAAGAAGGAAAGTGACGAGCCCATTCTGGAATATGTTCATTGTTACTGCAGTGATGTTCTGCCGCTGCTTCAGAGTCTGCCTGGACTGCCAGAGATAGATAGATAGATAGATAGATAGATAGATAGATAGATAGATAGATAGATAGATAGATAAGTAGGTAGGTAGGTAGGTAGGTACCATTGTGTCATTTTATTGTGTATAATGATGGCCACCCTGCTTCTATGAGATAAGTGATTTGGATTCCATTCCAGTGAGATCATGCAGTATCTTCTGTCTGCCTTACCTACTGCATGCTTTCTCCAGCTTGAGCAGCATGTAGGTCCTTAAAACTTGCCAAGTTGTGTCAGACATGTTTGGCCTCAAACTGGAATGCCTTTATTTTGTCTTGCTGCTTTTCTTTCCAGCCTCACTCAGATGTGATATCTGTGAAAAAGCCTTCCTGACACTCCACCCCACCACCGGGCAGACTCAAACTTGACTGTAGTGATTTGCAGGGGTGGCACCTCCTGTGATTTCCAAGCACACAGCAGGCAGCATCCCTGTGTCCATTGTGTCTGGCCTAGACAGGAAGGAGGACGTCGGGGAGTCTTTGTCAAATGAGCAAATCAATGAGGACATCTGGAAGAGGGTTGGAAATTCAAAAACAATAATAAAATAAAAAGCACCAAAGACAAATATGAACACACTCTGTACCTGCCATTGATTCTCTTGCCTCAGCTATGATGTTCATCTATCCTGGGCCCTGCTGTTGGCTAGGTTATATGTTTGGAATTGATTGGAACGGGAGCAAGAACACAGAATCCTAGGGAGAAAGGCTGGTAAATATTTGGGGACTGAAACAGTACCTCTAGCCACCAATGGCCAAAGTTAAGGGGAACCTGACTGGCACATCTGGTTCCCTTCATCTTTCTAAACTTCTGGGTGCTATTTTCTACCACCACCTGGTGGCCACATCTGTAACAAGTTCCCAGCAAGGGAGCTAAGGGAAAGCAGTTGGTCCACCAGTGACCCATGAGAATGCGCAGGTCTGAGTATGTACCTGTACCTTATTCTGAGAAGAGCTCCCAGAGCTTGTCACTAGGTTTTTAAAGATGCCTCTGATATACAAAAAACTAAGAATTAGTGCTGAAGGGGTTGACCCCTTTTTCTCTCCACTCAGGATCATCATAGAGATAGAAAAGCAGATCTGGCTCCCCGCTGCTCAAACTTCACCCTCCAGTTTACCAAAGTACTTCTGCAGAACCCAGTTCAACAACCACTCTAATGAAGTGAAAGGCGTATAGAGCCTCTGATCCAAAGTGGACCCTCAGACATCATTGAGACTACTAGGTCACATCTGGGAGAACACTGTGATGATGTTCACAGGGTGTGTCAGTAGCAATGCTAGGACCGAACATAAACTGCCCTCTTAATCATTCCTTTCTTTACTGCCTACCTTTTTTTCCCACAACCATCATTTAAAATAATAAAAATAATACCATTTTCTATCCTGAATATAGTTCCCAAATAGAACTCATTTTACCTACATATTTTTAGATTTCTGGAAAGAACCAGATTCCTTTCAACAAACCATGATTCCTGGTAGATAGCCTATTTAAATTAATTAAATTTAAATTAATTCTTTAAAATGCAAGCATCAGTGCCCATATTCTGACTTCACTTTAAAAAGAAAAAACTATAGCCAGGCGGTGGTGGCGCACGCCTTTAATCCCAGCACTCGGGAGGCAGAGGCAGGCGGATCTTTGTGAGTTCGAGGCCAGCCTGGTCTCCAAAGTGAGTTCCAGGAAAGGTGCAAAGCTACACAGAGGAACCCTGTCTTGAAAAACAAAAACAAAAAAAAAAAAAGAAAAGAAAAAAGAAAAAACTAAAACTCAGTAAATGACTTGCTGTTTTCTCCCACAACTTGCCACTGTCTCATAGCTTTTGTACTTGCGTGTGTTCTGTGGTAGATCAAACAGTGAGCAGACTGGCAGTGTGATTGGGTTAGTTATGTCTCTGGGGCCCAGGAATGACCCTGTTCCCTGCTAAGGACAGCCACAGGAGTCAGGAGGTTCACAAAGGCTAACACTGCTAGAGCTAGATACACTAGAGTTGACTTCCTAAATAATCTTCATAGTATGGTTTTAATCACTGTTTTGGAGATGCCAAAAGTAGCAATCTCAAGATCACACGTTAACATGTGGTAGGAACTAGGTAAACCTTGGGGCCATCCGACTCCTCAGGGTTCCCGCACCAACTAGCTGCATAAAGCTTTGAACAGCCTCTGTCCTCTCCTCACTGTCCCTTTCTCTTCTCTCTTTTAGGAGTGCCAGCTTCTCTCAGGGCACCCGGCAGAAGAGTGATACAGCCATGCAAAAACTTGCCCAGGGCAATGGACACTGTGTCAATGGAGTCAGCGGTCAAGTCCATGGCTTCTATAGCCTTCCCAAGCCAAGCCGACACAATACAGAATTCAAAGACAGTACTTACGACCTCCCCCGTAGCCTGGCTTCACACGGCCACACCAAGGGCAGCCTCACAGGGTCCGAGACAGATACTGAGGATGTGTACACCTTCAAGACACCCAGCAACACCCTGTGCCGGGAGTTTGGAGACCTCCTAGTGGACAATATGGATGTTCCAACCACCCCTCTCTCAGCCTACCAGATCCCTAGAACATTCACACTGGACAAAAACCACAATGCCATGACAATGGCCACTCCTGGAGACTCAGCCATAGCTCCCCCACCCCGCCCCCCCAAGCCAAGTCAGGCAGAAACACCTCGGTGGGGCAGCCCTCAGCAAAGACCTCCAATCAGTGAACATAGTAGATCTGTAGCTGCTACTATCCCCAGACGCAATACCCTCCCCGCAATGGACAACAGCCGACTCCACCGAGGTCAGTGTAATCCCTGGCTGAGACCAGAGGGCCAGGGAGGTGGCCCAGGCATTCTCAATGTATTGTGAGCCCTTGGTCACCCCAGGCCAAGATCAACCTAAGGACCACTCAGTTCAGTGACACACGCTAAGACATCTTCTATGTATCTCCTAAGCAGCTGATCCTCTGCCCAGCTGTCAGTATGAGACCCACCATAGCAGAAGTGTAGCAGACTCTGCCTTAGAGTTGCTGATATTTTGGTTTTGGAGGTTCAAATAAAACTATTGTGATTATTTAAAAACTAAAGCCAAAGATGTAAAAAGAAGTTTAGAAGATTGGCAGACTTTTGGAGCCAAACCTATGTGTACTCAAAGAGAATAATACAAAATTATCTTCAGGGTATTTTCATGTCATAGCAGAACCTCTGGCTGTAGTCTGAACTTCGACTTGAGGCCCCTAAGTTCTGTCCTCACCTGTTCCAGATGAATTAATTCTAACTCTGCACATGCCCTCTGCTTAGGGAGCTCTCATTAGAGCTTGCACAGCCTTCTCATCCCCCTGCTGTGACAGCAGCACAGATGAGCCTCAAGCCTCTGGGGCCGGGCCTCCCCTTTCGAACTCTGCAGTCAGGCTAGCCGAGCAGTCACCCTGTGCTTTGGAACTGTGTAACACATACACAACACGCCCCTGCCTTTCAAAGCTCACTTCCTATTGGAAGAAGAAAACGAACATATGTAATTAGCCTAAGTGCCATTCCTAAAGTATTCCCAGAGGTGAGAGAGGGCCTAGTGGGAGGTATGAGAAGAACCGAGGGCTGAGGTCAGGAGACCCTCTGCAGATACCCACACTGCAGCAGATCTGAGAATTAAGCAGAGCTTGTGATCAAGAGGGCTGAGTAGCAAGCAATAAATACCCTGTCCCTCGAAGACACAGCAGTACCTTTGGGACTATCAGCAGAATGGCCATACTGGGCAGGGACAGGGAGCGTCAACATGGGAACAGTATGAGTATAAACCATCTTCCTTCCTTCATCACAGCTTCTTCCTGTGAGACCTATGAGTACCCAACTCGAGGCGGAGAGAGTGCCAGTTGGTCTGCTGAATCTGTGAGTGAGAGTGTTAATCCTTTCCTGGGAGGTGGGATTTGATCAGGGCCCCCTGGCCTAGTCAGGGTAGAGAAGAAGCCACATCCCATGTAACTCAAAGCACAACACCCAAAGAACGATGGCATATCCCTCAGGATCTGCCTACTTGTCAAAGTCCAACATCCTAGGGAGGTGTTTTTGGTAAGTGAAAATGGTACCCTCATCTGATCCTAAGACAGACTGGAATACAGTGCAGCAGACACACTCCCAAGTAGAGAGTCCTCTAAGGCAACAGCCCTGCTCACTGTATGCCGCATAGGAACACAGCAGAAGTGATGACAGATGACAGCTTCCATGAGGACCCCAGGCTGCCTTTGGAATGGGTTGTCCAGGTTGAAGAGAGCTGATGAGGGCTTAGGCGCAAGCCCACTGGAAAGACGGTGAAGAAGATGTGCTCTGCTGTGCCATGAGGCGAGAGCTGGAGAATGGCTGTGGTTAGGGCTGCTGCCTATTTATACAGGCCTGTGACTGCTCTACCTACAACTTGCTATGACCTAGGTGCCTGGGATGATAGACAGGGCAAGTGTAGCTGGCAAACCTCACCTTTGAGAGCCCTGGTGAGGATCTAGATTGACTTACCAGTGGTGAATCCTGAGCTGTCTCTGGCCTGGACTACCTTCTGCCTTAGCCAGGCATCTGGAACCCGAATACTCCTAGCCATAAGCCATGGGCTTGAGTAGCCACAGAGTTTTGTACTTAAGTCTTATCACAAGTCATAGATGGCTCCCAAGAAGTCATGAAAACAAGAAGGAACTTGCGGAGCTCATTTCTCCTCCATTCCCACTGTACTTCCTTTTTGGTCTTCCCAACATCGTTCTTGTTGCTTCAACATGTAGCTAACCAGCCAGGATAGCTCAGCTTGTGCAGAGTCCCACCTTACTTCTTTTCACTAGTTACAAGCAGGTCTTTTACTCTTTTTTTTTTCTTTTAGCCAGGGAAGACTATCGTGGGTCGATCAGACAGTGCCAGCTCTGATGACAACTATGTGCCCATGAACCCAGGTTCTTCTACCCTGCTGGCTATGGAACGAACAGGGGACAATTCCCAAAGTGTCTACATCCCCATGAGCCCAGGGCCCCATCACTTTGACCCGCTTGGCTACCCATCCACAGCCCTTCCTATCCATAGAGGTCCCAGCCGAGGAAGTGAGATCCAGCCACCCCCGGTCAATCGCAACCTCAAGCCTGACCGGAAAGGTGAGTCCACTCTTGGCCCCATTCTGTCTCTAGAAAGCATTTGCTTAGAGATCTGGTGTATAGTGGACTTAGGGGTGTATGACTGTGTACAAACAATGCAAATCCAGACTTCAGATTTGTTCAAAAGGAAAGCATCTAGAATGTGTCATGTAGTCTACATGTGTGTAGACTACAGTTGTGCAGTAGTAGATCCATGACCTGCATGAAGGTCAGGAAAATGTCCAAACTGGATTTCTGCTGGCCTTAGCCAAGCAGTAGGTATTCAAAGGGAAGATATGGAAGTTGGGCAGAGATGTATAGCCCATGGGTCTGGCTGACTAGGACTCTGAACGTGTGAAGTTGAGGCTTACAGATCCTACGCTAGTTACTCATCACTGACTTTCACAACACTGTCTAAAATCAACCATAGTAGTCACAGCAACTGTCTCTGTTCTGAATACCATCTCTGATTTTATAAGAAGTCACAAACCTGGGGAGAATCCCTGTTCTTAAACCTATTGAGTCCCGTTTTGGATTCTGCAAGTCTGATTCCTATAGATACAGTGGAAAGGACACATGATGAAACTCTGCATCACCAAGTGTGGGAGAAAGTTGCTTATCAGGGACCTGCAAACTGAGGCTGGGCCTTCCAGGAGAGACGGTACCTAAGAATTGCCTTGAGCCTCTCTGAAGGGAGGCAGCCAGGCACATGGGTAGTCAGAAAACATCCCTGGGAGCTGGAGAGATGGCTCCGTGGTTAAGAGCCTCTTCCAGAGGACCTGGGTTCAATTCCCAGCACCCACATGGCAGCTCATAACTGTAACTCCAATTCCAGGGGATCTTACACCCTCACATGCTTTAGAATGTGAAGATGTGGACTGGAGTATCTGGAGTGTGATATCTCTGGGAATCCTGAAACCAGATCCCCTGTATAAAACTGATGGCCTTTGAAAATGTGCTTGTGTGATACATATAGTATGTGTCTATGTAGTGTAGCCACTGATTCCTGAACTCTGTTCCAACTGTAGCAAAGCCAACACCCCTGGACCTGAGAAACAACACTGTCATCGATGAGCTCCCCTTCAAGTCACCTGTCACCAAGTCTTGGTCCAGGGTCAAGTGAGTGTGTGTAGAAGCATGATCTTGGTGTCAGCATTGAGTGATAGCTGGCCTGGGGGTCGGGACACCAGGATTTTGATGCTCATGCATATTAGGGGCTTTGTTTGGTTTCTGAGTTTTGTTACAAAACATGGTGTGTAAACAATTCAGGAGGGGAGAGATTTATTTTGTTTCCTGGTTTTAATCTATGGTCATTTGGCTCATCTGAGGCCTGTGGCAAAGCAGAATCATCATAGCAGAGAGGAGGGCATGACAGCCCGAAAGAAAAAGCATGCCTGTCCTGCCTGGCTGCTCCTAGTTGGCTGGCACGCCACACATTTAGGGTGGGTCTTTCCAGATGCCAATCATCTTCTGTTTTATTAATCTGTCTCAATCTGTTGGGATTGTTTTCCTGATCTGTGAAGGAGAAATGATTTAAAATCTCCCTATATTAGATCTCAGTCTGAAAATGGAAGTGGGAAGCTCTGGTGGCCCAGGTCTGGGGTTTAAGAACTGTCTCTCCTCCGGGTTCACTCTGTTCTCTGTCCAACAGCCACACCGCTAACTCCAGCTCCTCCCAGTACTGCCGCCCCATCTCCACACAAAGCATCACCAGCACAGACTCGGGAGACAGCGAGGAGAACTACGTCCCTATGGTGAGTCCTCAAGCACTCACTGGCCAGCCTCCCAGTTCTTCCCTGCTCAGGCCATGGCTGCCTTGCACTGGATGAAGTTAGCCTCCTGCTGCAGAACCTTCCTGGACAGATGAATGTCAAACAACAGTTGTTTTCTGCCATTAGAAAGACACAGCTTTGTCCCCATGGAGGCCTGTCTCTCTCACTGCCGTAATTCAGATGACATCATGATTGGTGCCCTTAGAGAGACATGCAGGTGTATAACTCCCCGTGGTGGTGGCAGTAGGAGAAATACACACACACAGCATACTACGGTTCCTCTCTGAGGTCACTGACAAGGGCACGGGTGCAAGGCTAGAGATTCAGAGGACAGATCAATCATTAAAATGGGACTGTCACTTCTTACTGCAATCAGACCTTAGGCACGGTTCAGACATAAACAGCCTAGAACCCCTCACATGAAGAATGGCTGAAGAAATGAAGGCCTGTCACCCAGAAACAAGGTGACTCGTTCAGGTCCCTGTAGAGCAGAGGGCTCCAGCTGCTTGTGGCCAGATGTGATAGGAAACTCTGCATCACCAAGTGTGGGAGAAAGTTGCTTATCAGGGACCTGCAAACTGAGGCTGGGCCTTGAGGAGAGACGGTACCTAAGAATTGCCTTGAGCCTCCCTAAAGGGAGGCAGCCAAGTACATGGGTAGTCAGAAAACATCCCTGGGAGCTGGAGAGATGGCTCCGTGGTTAAGAGCCTCTTCCAGAGGACCTGGGTTCAATTCCCAGCACCCACATGGCAGCTCATAACTGTAACACTAATTTCAGGGGATCTGACACCCTCACAACAGAAATACATGCAGGCAAAATATCAATGCACAAAAAAAGTTTTTTGGTTTTTTTTAATCATCTTTTAAAGAAAAAAATCACTAGCTCCCATCACACACCAGCTGTGCAAGCATAGGTGACTCACTGTACTTCCTGAACCTTCGTTTTTAGCCTTTAGTGATTTGAACAGTAGTGATCTCCACCTCCCCGACTGCAGTGTAGACTTACATGAGACTGTGAAAAGTCACATGTGTGGCTCAATGCAGGACACAGTAAAGAGCTCTTGTTCCCATAGGTTTTCAAGGGGATGGTTTGGGCTGTTAAACTTACCCAGTTTTACTCTCTGTTGTAGCAAAACCCAGTGTCTGCATCCCCTGTTCCCAGTGGCACCAACAGCCCAGCTCCAAAGAAGAGTACTGGCAGTGTGGATTACCTAGCCCTGGACTTCCAGCCAGGCTCCCCGAGCCCTCACCGCAAGGTACCTGGGGGCTGGGGATTAGGAGACCCATTCCAGAGACGTTGTATACGACTTGCTGCACTTTAACTGGGGTTGCCGGGCACCAGTCCCCAACGTCTAGTGACTGTCATCAGTCTACCCATCAGTCTCCTTGCTCAGGATTACAAAGAGATTCAGTGAGCAATCCAAGACGTGGAGCTCCTGTCTCCCTAGCCTTAAAAACAAAAACAAAACCAACGACAAACACTGGATGAGCCCTGATGAAGACACAATATCCCTTGGAAGGAACTTCCAGGCCTGGGAACGCCTGGCCAAGAACTACTCTCAGCCCAGAGAGCAAGGAGGAAGTCCGCCTCAACACAGTCCCCTCAGCATGTTGTGAGGGCTCTAAGGCCTGGTGCTTCTCCCTTTTCATGGGAATCCTTTCCCTGGAAGTGTGGCCAAAGGAAGTTGGGGGACGCATTAGTGAAGGCCTGAACCAGTAGCAAGGCCCAGGTGTGGTGGGGTTATCCTGAAAGCTGGGAAGCAGGGTGCCAGCAGGCTTAGCGCCCCCACATGTGATTTCACTTTGAAGTTCACATTCAGCACAGACAAGACCTTGAGGCCATTCAAAGTGACAGCCTTATAGGTAACTCGGTCATTCCTTTTGTCCCCTCAGCCATCCACATCATCTGTCACATCGGATGAGAAGGTAGACTATGTCCAAGTGGATAAAGAGAAGACCCAGGCCCTGCAGAACACCATGCAGGAGTGGACAGATGTGCGGCAGTCCTCAGAACCTTCCAAGGGTGCCAAGCTGTGATAAAGGGGCCGCCAAGGCAGCTCAAGGGCCATGAGGCAGCTGCTCAGAGCTGGCTCTTCTTTGTCACCTTCTCCATCCCTCCCCACCCCTCCTCTCCTCTGTACCACTTTCAGCCTTTAAAGCACTCAACATCAGGGACCCTGACCCTTCCCCTTGGAGGCAAGGCCCTGATGGAGACACTCCTCAGCCACGTGGGGTCCACCCATGACTTCTGTCAATACTACTAGCTGTGCCTCCACCACCTTAGTTAGGAGCTGTTGCCAAAAAAGCCTCCTGCTTTGGACCCATGTGTCTGCTGCTTGGACTCTTAGAGGGAGGGCTGAGGCTCTGAGCCAGGCTCACGCCTCATGTCTGCTCACCGCTCTCTACCCTCTACCTCAGGGCTGCTTCTCCATCCCTCGAGGATGATAACCCAGGGAGCGAGCGGAGGACCAGCAGACTAAAGTAGACAGGGGCTTTCGCACCCCTGCTGTCATGGGCAAGGGAAAGGCAAGGTGCCACAAGAAGAAAGGTCGATAATGAAGGTCAGAAGTTGCTTCGAGTGACAAAGAAATTAGGTTCCCAGGAACAGAAGGGTAGCTGGTCACCTGCAAGGTGATACCCAATTATCAGGCCATGGGGACCCGCTGCTGTAGACTGGGAAGCAAAGGATGAAGGGCAGCAGGAAGGAAAACTGGTAAAGACAGGCAACCAGGAACAACAAGGAACAGGGCTTGAGGTGACAAACCCCGGGGATAGAGGAGTCTGCCACCTGGAACAGGCAGTGCTCTTCCCCGGCCCTGATGGAGAGATGAGACAGAGCGGGAAAGAGTAGGGGTGATGCAGGGGCTGGGAGGCAGGGGGACCCTGGGACAGGAGGAGGGTGCTAGGCACAGAGCAGCACGGGCTGCGGCGGTGATGGCACAGGACGCAGGTTTCTAGGAGGTAAGAGGTGCAGAGATGCCTTAAGGGCTGGGAGGCAGGTTGTAGCAGGTGCAGAGGTGTGCAGAAGGCCTGATGGAGAGCCAAGGCCACGTGCAGGAGTGCAGCAGGAAGCAGAAGGGGGAGGAGCCATACTTGATCAAATCTAGGCAACACATGAGGATCTGGGTAACGGCTTGTGCCTGATAGAGACACCCTTGACCGAGGGCCAGGCCAGGTCTTTTTCTCAGCTCTTCTCTCTGCTGTCCTCAGCCGCAGGAGAGATTATCCCTCTCCTCCCATGGCGTCAGAGACGGGAAGCAGACATCACCTAAGGCTAAGACACGGCAGGGAGATCGGAATGTGTTGTGTGGAGAGTTGTTAACCAGTCTTCAAGCATTTCAGAGAAACTAGGGCAAACCAGCATTTCATTTTGTCTTAGATGAACAGACCGTTGTCCTCTAAAACTAGGACCTTTCGGCAACTAAAGGCACACCTCACCTCTCTCCTCTCGAGAGTCCTAACCAGGAGTCCCTCAGTAATAGACCCTCTTCTCACATTAGGATGGATCATTTAATTAAGTAATGGTTGCCAAGCTCTGTGCTACAGATGAATCATACCTTGTCCCTAACTGGAGGTCGCAATCAGTGAGAAAAGTGGAAGCTAAAGACTACTTACTTACAAGTACAGAGGAAGGGGAGGTGCTAAGGGAGACTGGGCCACAGGGAGGGGAGGCATCAGGGAGGGAGCAGACTAAGTTAGGCAGGAAAGGTAGGCAGGGCTGGGTCCCTGGAGGAGCAGGGTGGGGGAAGCCTGAGCTTTGAGAACGGAAGATGTTTGAAGGTATGAAGCCAGCCTCAGAGGTGTGTGCTGTCACCTGGAGTGAAATGGGGCTGTGGTTGGTTGCACTGAACAGGGTTACAGGGTACTTGGCTGGCTTTGCCCATCCTTGTGGTGCCCTTTAAGACTCTTGAGTCCCGGGGCTCCCATGTGGCTAAGCTTTTGACTGGTACTGCTGGGTTCATAGCAGGTCCAGGTATCATGGTCTCAGCAGCCACCCCAGAGTGCATTCTTTGAGTTGAGTATGCCATGTGGGTGGAACTGGCCGCCATTTATCAACACTGAGGTGTTCAAGTCTAGTTAGTCTTGCTCTGGTTCCAACCTTTGGAAAGCTGAACTCTGACTCAAAATTCCCAGACTCTTAACCCATCCTCCAACCCCCAAATAGGAAAAGCCAATTCCATTTAAAAAAAAAAAATCCTTTGGCCTACCAAAGGTCAAAATTCACACACACACACACACACACACACACGCACGCACGCACCACACACACACACACACACACACACACACACACACACACACACACACATGGCTGTCAAGGAATGAGACCCCAGAACACTCGTCACCTCTTTGCTAGCGTAGCTCCCACAAGCACCTGTCCTGCAGCGACTCCTCCAGATCCACCCTGCAAGGGTAAAGTTGAGGAGGAACAGTTTAAAAAGGAGATGGCATCTCCTTGAGACTTGCCAGTCTGTGAAATGGGATGGTCACAGTGATGCTCTGTTGCTGTAAGGAGACCCTGTGGGATCCTTTGAAGGTCTGGGTCACTGGGGACAGGCAGCACACAGAACATTAGCTAGTCAACTCCATCCTTCTCTATCCGTATTTTTCTGATAGCTATATTTGACTCCACGAAAATAGCCCCATTTCCAGAACAGAAGCACAACCATTCTGAAGTTACCAGAACGTGGGTTTGTGTCCAGTCTGCCTTTGGGCCCTCTATCTTCCAGTGGCTAGAGTTCCAGCCACGGCTCCCTCCCTCCCTACAACAGAGTTTTACAGACCATGAGGGGAAGTAGCTCCTCCCTTCCAGTTGGGCCTTTGGCTGTAAGTATGGGGAAGCAGGCTAACCTTAGAGGGCCATCTTTCTGGGCTTGCCAGATTTGGGGCCTGGGCCCAGCAGGAGAGCCAGACTTGACAGGGCACCCGGTGGTGATTCGTGCTGTCATGGTGTCTGGTGGTGTGTGTTCTTGTGTAATCTGTTGGTTACTTGTGTCTTGAAACTTAGAATCATTTCACACAGTATTGTCACTATTTGTTGGGAAAAGAAAATGAAGTAGAAGCAGCCTAGTCTTACATTCGTGTCTTGTTACCATTTAAGATTGACATTTAATTTTTCAAATCACTGTTGGTGCCTAATCACTTAAGTTATTAATTTATTCTGTTTTCAAAAAAAAATTTGTAACATGTATTTATCTTGTGAGGTCTGGGGGTGGGGCGGGAAATGTGTTCAAGTGAGTCATGTTTTTGCAGTGGTGACAAATGGTACAGGCCTGGAGCTTGCAGGTCCCTTTTTATTATGGTGTAGAAGCAGGGCAATAAAGTCCTTTAGAAATGCATCCCAGAGTGGGCTGCTGGAGACTGTCTTTAGGGGCGTGGAAACTTCCTCTCGTCCCATCCCGGGCAGCCTTGAGACTGATGCTGTCATACAGCTGCACCTTCTCTGACAGACTCATTTCAGAGAGAATGAGCCCAGGAGCTGGTGTGCCCAGTTCCGGTCCATCTTGATGGGCAGAATTGGGCACTTTTCCAGGCCAGGAACAGGAAGGAACCCTCTTTTCTTAGACCAGCTCTGGCATGAGCAGTGGTACATGCCTGTAACCCCAGAAGCTAAAGCAGGGGCAGGACAGTCAGTCTCCCTGACAGCTCCAGAGTCTGGCATTTGGACCAAAACCTCTACCACAGCCCTTAAAACCCCTTGTCACAGCACCATTATAACCTTCCAGCTGCTTTGTTCTCAAGAGGATGAGTAGGCGTGGAAAGAAGAGGACTGGGGTGCAGGCCAGTCCCAGACCCTCCCTGTATTCACAGCCACCCATGTCCCTCTTCGGCTTCAAGACTGGGACTGTAACCTGAGGAAAGAGCTGGGTGTTGGGACCGGGGAGATGGCTCAGCTGTTTGGTTCCCAACACCCACTTTAGGTGGCTCACAACAGCCTGTACCTCCAGTTCCAGGGGATCTGGTGCCCTCTACTGGCCTCCTCACATACATGGTACACAGACACTCAAAGACACACATTCATACAATAAAAATAAATAAATCTTTTTAAAAGAGCTAGATGTTGACTCTGGAATGTTGGAGAACTGCTTCCCAGCTTGTCCCAGCCCACACCTTGTCTAGCCAGGAACAGGCTAGGACCCCCTTCCCAGAGGAGTGAAAAAGGCAGGCAGTGACGGCAGATGTTTCAATGCAGCTCAGAATTCCTGGAATCTGCAAAGCCACTCTTGGGTTTCTGTGCTCACCTGGCAAACCAGTCTGCTCCAAGGCAACCCATGAAGCATCCTCAGCCACACCTTTGGCAGCTCTGGAGCCTCTAGGGCCTAGCACCAAGCACCTCCTTGCTACATCTAAAGTCCCCAGGACAGGGGCACATCCTCATCTTACCTGCCAGGAGCCTGAGTAACAGTCAAGACTGCTTAGACACAAGTGAGCATTCCAGAGGACGCAGACACCACAGTCTCAAGATGGAAGAACAGCACCCTGCACAGGCTTCCGAGAAGCAAGTTTTATTCCTATTTAAGAACACGGGTTTCTTCTCTCCGCTGAGAAGGGGCTATAGTAGTCTCAGGGCACAGTGAGGCTGTGTGCATTGCACAGTTCATACCTACCCAGCCCTCACATTCTATCAGAGGAGCCAAGCCAGCTAGCTTCCTCAAACAATGGCTTTCTGACAGACGAATGTCTTCAGTAAAATAAGGACCCGGACCTTAACTAGACAGGGATGCCATGGCAGCATCTCAGGCACTGAGGCAGGCTGGGGAGGGGAGGGGAAGGGAGGGGAAGGGCAGGTAAGAGTCTCACCTCTGGTCCTGTGCTGTGCTGCCTTCCCTACGTGCCTCAAACACACAGCGGGTGCGGGCACCCACATACCTTGTTCTAAGAACCCCCTGAAGAAACAAGAGGGCGGGCAGAGGGAACAGCCCCCTTCTGGGTGCAAGGGCCTGACTTCGGCTGTGCTTTTCTCCTATGGAGGAGGGGCTGGGTGAAGGAACTAGAGAAAAAGAAGTGCTGCCGGATACAGGACACCAAACTGACACCTGAGCTGGCTGGGCTTTCCAGGATGGGGCCTGCAGGGAGGCAAAGCCCAGGGTGGCCTCATCCGAGTTGCTCCCAGTTAGGACACTTAACCATAGCATCGTAGTATGATGACTGCTTAAGGAGCTTTGGGTTTCAGCTTCTCTGTGCCCTTCAGGCTGTAGACTGACATCCCAGGTGGTCCCTCTCCATCCTCCTTGCCCTCAAAGGGACCTGCTTCACCTTGGGCTTGCCTCCACAGCTCCTACGACCCCAGATGGCAGAGTGTTCTGCCTGGGCCCCAAGCCCCGCCTGGCCCACTCTGAGGTTGGCTGTGACTCCCCACAGGTGGGAGTTCCCCTTAGAAGACCAGTCTGTGGAAGTCACCACTGCCACTGGCCGGATTGCAGCCCCCTGGGGAGCCTTCATCTTCGT